>NC_142403.1:13199929-13501171 GCF_059441095.1 Idiotropiscis lumnitzeri
ATTCCCAATCTTTAATAATCTTTATCCGTAACTTAACCGCGTATGTTACGCCTCACCCTTGTTGAAGTTGACTATTCCTGGGGTCCATTGTACTGCATTTGGGTCTCATGTCAAAATGGATGCCTGGATGGAATTTATCTCATTTTCAATCTCTTCCTTTAAAAAAAAATGTAGAAAAGCAAATTATACAGTTCGGGGTAAAAGTACATCTATCCACTTAATAAATGTTTCTTGTAAGTTACTTGTCGCAGTTTTAGTTGTGTTTTCTTTCAAACTGATGTGCGTCGCTATCACTTTTCTGCTTCTTCATCCACCCTCATCTCCTTCCCCTGTCGGCTTCTCATATTCCTCCACCCACACTGACCCTGTTTTATTCAAGACATACTGTATAATAAAACACAATATACGGGGGCTTGGCTCGCCGAGTGCTTCCGAGGGCATCCTCATTGGCTCGGCATCGTGCGCCATCTCCCATGCACCTGAGGCCATTGTGGGTGGTGACAGCGGTTCCGGCCCGGCTTTGCGTCATCCGAAGGGGGGCCGGGGTGGCTGAGAAAGCGGCGTAAATGTCAGAGGAATTAGCTGCTGCGGCGGCGCCCACAGAACGCAGCGTGACAATGGGTGGGAAGACGGGAGTGAGGACAGAGGCTGTAGTGCATCTCTAAGCCGGAATCACAACTCTTCTTTTTTTTTTTTCTCCATCTTCCTTGCCAACTTCCTCACTCGTCCTCACGCCCTCGCTCTCTCCTTCTCGTGCTCTCTTTCTGTATCACTGTCTCGCCCACCTCGCCTCTGCCCGCGAGCGGTTTGGAGCAGATTATAGGCCTGCCACCCCCACTAGCCCATATACACAAGCATTCACTCACACTCCTGCAACGGCAACACACACTTTTGTCGACTTTTTCCTGCGCCACCTACGGTACCACTACAGAGGATTCCTCATGCAGAAGAACATCCTGTCCGGTACAAATGTGGTTCGGCCTGTGACAAAATGTCCTCGCAAGAGTAAACGGAGCCAGGAGGCGAGCAAAACAAGTTGGCCAAAGTGAACTGTAAGGCAAGCGTGTCCAAACTGTTTTAGTTTTGCGGAAAAGTGAGACTTGTAATTAAGAGCCATTGACTGTATGGGCTGTGTAATTGTGGGAGCGCAATCTGTTGGAGAGAAAAGACTTCCGTACCATTGCTTACTCTGCTGAAATGAAATGAAAAGGAAGTTTTCAAACATGCTTCAATGCACCATTGATTACGTCATTGTTGGATAATTTCAATGTCAGTGGCTAGACCGTCCATTACAGATTTTAAACTTGGTGTATTTTACAAAATGAATGCAAAAAGAAACACGACTTTAAAGATATTTTAGATATTTTTAAAATGAAACATTCCCATTCAAAAAAAAAAAATGAATTGAATTGTATATTTTATGCATGAGAGTCCTTTGTATTGGTGGTTAAAAAAAAAAGTGGTTATATTTTGATTGTTCAAAATTTTTGTTGTTGAGGGCTGGATCGTTTATACTGCACATGCAAGAAAAATGTCGTATGAATGATGAAATATACTGAGGGCAAGTATTTTCTCCATATTTAAAATGGCCCGCCCTCCCCCAATTAGCACCAATGACAAATTGCGGCTTTCTCCAACATTTAAGTTGCCTGTCTCTGACCTCTGACCTACCTACTGACGACACATTTGAACAGCACTACAAAATGGTGATTCTAAACGCAGCCTGATCCTCTTTCTTCCCTCTGCCATTCTGGGCCCTTTCACATCTCCATGCCCCACTCACAAAAGCACACGCTCACACACTCACACCACACTCACGTAATGGGGTGAAAGGTGCTCGTCCTCACATTTTGCTTGTGTGGCCCAAATGAAATGTCTACACAGAGAAATGTCGGCCACACAATAAACGAGAGCTGTGCCATACAACCAGAACGACAAGAGCACAACACACACGCACGCACACAATTATCTCAAGAATTACAAATTTAAAAATGTGTTTAAAACTTGGCTTTGATTTCTTGTCCAATTCTGTTTTTTGAATGAAACTACTCCAAATAAAATCATCAATCAATCAATCACAAAATTCCAATATATAAACAAAATGTGAATACAAATAATTTCACTGGCAGTATAGAATGAACAGAGACAAAAAAAGGTGTTGTAGCATCTAAACCTGCTGCAGTGTGTTTTGCAGCATGTTGGTGTGCATCCTCTGTCGTTAATGGCTGCCCTGAGCACTCCCTACAACACCTAACCTATCCTCTAATTGCTTTTCCTCCTCTGCATTTATCATCATCCAGCCAGCCTGTCATGTTAGCAAATCTGCGAGGAGGGACTGTCCACTGGAGGAGGCAGTAGGGATAGTAAGCTGGCCACTGTGATTGTTGCCGGGAAGGTCACCAAAAAGAAGTGAACGTTCAAATGGTGATTGGTGATTGACCGCTTCCTTTAAAGTTAATAGTAAAATGCAAAATGGATATCACTTAGATGTAAAGCATGTTTTTTTCATAGCAAAAAATAGAAAAAGAAACAAAAAACAGAAGCACTGAGTCGAGTGGAGACCTCCACCAAGGCAATTGTACCCTGAAGGTGACGGTAAGGATTGCAGTTTCCCACCCCCCTCCACTCTGATAAGTAACACATTCGACAGACATTCCGCATTATAGGAAAATATATAAAAGAGTGGGTTATTTATTTTTTTTTTTTTGACAATCTTCGACAAATATGTTGTACATTCAATTCCAAGGCTCCATCAGTCTGGAGGCGGCTTATGAATAAGTGTGACAGTGGATCTACTGTATTCCTTGTGTCTACTGTAAGCAGATTTCTCCTGTTTCTTGCAAAGACTGAAGTACAGTTATATAGAAATTTTGTCATAACACGGGTGGAGGTAAAAAAAAAAAAATCATCAACTAATTGATGGCTAGTGCATGAAAATGTTTGCACTGGAATTTGGCATATATGGTGTATTTAAAATATTTTTCCTTGCCCACACACACACACACATGTATTTTTTTCTCCACAAAAAAAGTCACGATTAAAAGTTTTTTTTTTTGCCATTATTTACTTCTGTAGACCAACATACATGGTCATATGGTAAAATGGGGCCGTAAAAATTAAAGTGTTAACTCTGGAGATTAACCTAAAAAAAAATAATGCAAACAAACACTGTCGGAGTGTGCTGCTTGTGGGCACAACTAAATGCACTGTATACATTTTGAGAGAAAAAAATTGCGTTTGGATCATATTCAAGGCTCAAAGAAAGCTATTAGAAGAGTGATTTTACATCCATTCCAATATATTATTAAAGTAAATATCTGTTACAATCTTCACAAAAAATAGTACTGGAAAAATTTGATTATTCGTAATTAATTACAGATTTAATCGCTTGACATCACTACTTTTCTCGTGAGCATATTTTAGGTTCAATGTGACAGATGGTAGTTTAAATTCAGGATCGTGCGTTTGTTCAGGTGATTCAAACAAGTCAATAACCTCCATGGAAACTACACAGCTCAAGGATGGGGAAACCTTTTTCCTATAAGGGGGCAAAAGGTGACCCACCAGTCATAAATGGACAGTAAAAATACATTCAAAATGCAAAGACTCCTCATCACGTTTCCACAAATTGCCTCATTCTTGCAAGGAGGCCCGCAGTTAAGGTGCAAACGCGTGTGGAAAAAAAAAGAGGACACATAGACCGTACTGTATGTAGGGGGAGGGGCTTGGCTCTCCTCCTGGTGGGGATTTGATGCTGATGAGGTCTGTAATGGGAGAGAAAGCGGAGCGTGAGGGGAATAGATTGGGACCCCGCACCTCCCTCAGCACTTTTTCCACGCATGCCTATTTATTTCCATGCGCCTTTGCTTTTGACCTTTCTCCAGCCAATGATGGTAAAAATCACATCGCCGCCAGAGAGTCACACATCTCGTGTGACTTCCTTGTTTCTTTTTTTATTTCTGCCATTGCCCAAGACGCACGGGGTGCGACGTTTCATCCGAGGGGGAATGGAAAGCTTATGACTCAGATAAATTGTACCTGTGACATGGTGCATAAGCTTTGAATATGCAAATTAAGAGGCAGGCATGGACTGAGAACACATGGATTCATACTTGCGCTCATCCATTTGTGCTCTTGCTTCAAACACAATCTGATTTTGCTTCCAGGAATTCGCAAAGCTTATCTGCACTTCTGGATGAAGATAGGATTTTGATCGAGAAAATCTGCAATAATCAATATGCTGGAAGTAAAAAAATATGAAAAATCCCCAATGTTAGCAGCTACAGAATCGATGTTTGATACTGGTTTACTGATATTAAATTATATGATACACATCAATATTATCTGAATAATACGATAAGCCACAGGTGTCAAAATGAAGGCCCGGGGGCCATATCTGGCCCACCACAACCTTTTAGAAAGTGTGCAATAATCACAATGTTGGAAGCAAAAATGCATATTACATCGCAATATTTGATGTTAATACAATATATGACGATAATGGTAAAGTACCAAAGCTGACTAGCATTTCTGTAGAGGATACACAGAAGCCCGCGCATGTGGCTGAATACACGCAGCGATAGCAACAAATGTTGCTATGCATTACAAAGACAATGCTGTGTAATAGGAAAGAATCCAGATCGAGTGGAGGGGGGAGGTATAAACGTATTCGTGGACATGCTGCGTGGCATGACCGCCTCAAACAAAAGGAAGACACGCAGCCAAAAACACAGATGGAAAACACTCCCTCTGTCTGTTCTCCTACCTCACACACACACACACACACACGCACACACATGCTTCCTCCTCATCCTCCTGTTGTGCAAAGCAGATGCAGGCAGCCCGGCAAAGATAGAGAGTGCGTCGGTCCACACGAAAGCAGCCATGTGACTAAAAATAAATGAATCCTCGGGTGAGGGAGAGCCACGCTCAAAGGTCTTAAAATAGCCGCTCAAACAAAGGCACGAATAAACGAGAACGAGTGAATGGGTTTTATTTTCAAGAGGAAACCACCCACCCGACCATCCTCCCCACCTCCCGCGCCCGCCTTTATCACTCTTTCACGGCAGCTACTCCCCGGTTGCTAGGTTACGAGACTTGTGGCCGCCATCCTCGGCCCAGAGGTGCTCTTGCTTGTGCATCATGTTTTTTTATGGGGTATATTTGCGTTGTGATTTAGGGAAGCACTGGGACTGGTAGCGAGGAGGTGGTGGTGGGGGGGGGTGTCCTACAGTTCAATTTGTGAGACCACAAGCTTGTGTTTGGTATGCACCATGGAAACAGAGGAGGCTAATTTGAGTGTGCTAACTGTCGCTGCAGGGGGAGGTGTATGGAATGGAAGGCCCACATGTATGCTCATGTCTTTTTGTTGTGTAGGGAATGTAATATCAAGTCATCTGCTTGTGTTTTTAAACGTATGCATACACAAGTCCTCAAATCGGGAGGCGGAACACCAGCGGGGTGGTGCAATGCGATGCAGTGGCGGTGCGGGTGCGATGCTTTGCACACGACCTGGGGAACATGTTTTTGCCGTGAGGAATGAAGTGTAATTACACATCCAGTACAGTAGGTGGCAGTGGCGCTCTCATTTATCTATTTTTATTTCAGGCAAATTTATGAACTTCAAATCTTTTCTGTGACAAACTAAAAAAAAAAAACATGTCTTTCTTTATTTTGTTTTCATTTATGTTAATATGGCAGAAGTGTACTGAATTTTATGGGCAAATGATGCCATTTATAGTCGCATCAGAAATTTCTTTGGAGGGGCACAAAAAGTTTTCTTCTTCCTGGGTGGGGGAGCCTAATATAATCCAATAATTTGTTATGATGAGAAAAGGAGCATCTAAAAATACTTATTTTTATTTATGGATGCAGCTTCAAACAACCTTGGTGCAATGGCACCATTGGCACAAAGCGGACACTATTATTTTTTCTACCTTGCCTGAGGGAAGCAACTCACAAAGTGAAATAAAACACAAAAGTGACTCATGCACTTTAGTGGGAACAGTTGTTGCCGTTGATGTTCAGCTCTGCATAATTTGGACCCCTCGTGTGAAGCAGCGGAAGAGCTGCTCACTCGGTGAAGGTGACTCTCTGATGTGACGAATACAGCTTCAGCATGATCCCATCAGAGAGGCTTTGCACAGTCGCTATGAAGCGAAATCCATCTTATCACACTGGTTTTCTTTTGCCACATTCCTGACTTTCTCGCCATTTTGGAATAAAACAAAGTAAAAGGAATGTTTCCTCTTAAAAGGATACCTCAGGTAAGTATGCCATTTGCAGCAGAAAAAAAGTTCATATTTTGTCTATAATTAATTTGGTAACTTCATTTTTTTTCCCATTCACACTTAATAACTTTAAAAAGCATTTTAAAAATAATATACCGGCAGCTGACCGCCATGTTCTTTAAACACATCAGTAGATAACCATCACGTGTGTCAACTTTGCACAGTGATACACACACACACACACTCACACACACACAGCTATGGCGAATAGAACACATTCATAGCATTAATCCGAAAGAATGAAACCATATCATTTAAAACCAATACTAAAAAAATCTACAGACAGAGATTCCACTTTTGATGTGAAAGATGCAGCGCCGGATAGTCGTTTCATGTACCAAAATACACTGTGGAGAACGAGCGATTCAGAAAGTTTAGCAGACATGGTGCAAGTTTGCTTGTGGGACACACACAGAGCATGCTGGATAGATTGTCCTCCTACCCCTGCGTGCATTATGAACGCAGTGCTGCTTTGGTCCAGTGTCTCAGTGGCTTCATTTACAAGCGCGGACTCCACTCGCATTATGGACATAACGACCCAGAAGCCACCACCTGAATGGCGAAGGGTTTGACATCCCCCGGGATGTGTTTCCTTTCCCTCCCGTGACTTATGGGGGCTTGGCGGACATTGCTGATTGGTCACACCAACCTTCGCCATCGCCTCCCTCTGCCAACAGGGAGTTGGCCTGTTTTTAAAGCCCACGCTGGGTCCAGGTGATTTAAAGCAGCTTGTGTTTTAGCCAACCCATTCCACCAGTTCCTGTCTTTCATTTGTGCAAAAAAAAAAAAAAAGGTCACAGTCCTTGTGTTCCACTCACCTCGGGCGGTTGTTATTGCATCCTGGGGAGATTTACTGGGCAACCTTGTGTGTCAGGAGATGCTTTTATTGGTTCTTTTCACTTTCATTTTCAGGCTGTTGCACGACGACCTCGCAATGCACAAGTCAACAACTGGGAAGCAGAAGAGTAAATAGTCATTTTGGTAATTTAGTTAATCCTTTTGTTACATGAAGTCAGTGAGGCATCAATTTTGGGATGTACCCAAATGTGAAGAATTCTCAGAAATTGTGGTTTTCGGTTTAACAGAAGATATTTGAGCTGCAAAGAAAAATTAAACAGCCTAATATTATTTTCCTTCAATTTCTGTAAAACAATGGCACATTACAAACATTCTTGATTTGGATTAAAATGTGTAGTTTTTCAAATGACTTCACATATGGAAGTAAAATACATTGGAAAAAATTATATAACAAGAATGCTCATACATAACATGTGAGTAAAAAGTTTAATACAACATGGGCAAAAAAAGTCCTCAAAGAAACAGAATACAGGTCAGCCAAACAGTACACATGAAGTACACACAAACAGAGACATACACCGGATTCTTTCGGGTGGGGAGCTTTGCCGCTGGCTAGCAGACGCTAAGCAGGAGACAAAATGTCTTATTAGGAAGTCAATGCGAACCAGATCTTCTCTGAACTTGTCCTTCGCAAAGCATGCTGGCAGGAAAGCGGAGGTGAGACGGTCATGTGATGGGGGGGAGCAGGAGGAGTGGTGGTTGGGGGACACTTATGGGACAAAGTGCTCGTCCCTTCAAAAAGAAGGAAGAGGAGGATATTGATCTGGCCCACGTCTGTGATGTGAACACATTTATTTAGACGCTCTGTGTTGTCATTTTCTTTTAAGTTGTCCGTGTTGGGAGCTGTGCGGTTTGCGGGGGTGGAGATGAATGCTCCCCGTCAGGCCCGTGGCAAGGACTTTTTAGAGCCAATAAAAATCACTTGAGCAGAGCGCTGATTGATCTTGTGTCAGCGGACGTCTGATGCTTGCTGCCAGACTTGCTCGACTTCTACATTGGCACATGCAAGAAATGTTCCTCCAGCAGGTGGCGATGCCTCTAGGCGGAAGGTAAACACAGGGCGACGTTTCACTTGAAGACACGTTGAGAAATGACACATAGACACCAGATTCGGTACACTTGCTCAATGTCTACAGTTTGTCTGAGGAGAGTGACCCGTTGAATGTTTCACCCCAATCATGGAATAGTGGCCTCCACGTCAATGGATGCCATCCCACAGTAAAAACTAAATGCCTTCCCTCAAGTAGACCTATAACCTAAAATCTAACAAATGGGAAAATGGCGCTTCAATAATCTTTTTCTTTTCACTTTTGTGAGCAGTTCAGCCTTGGTGGAGGTGTGAAGTCTTCGAAGTGCTATTTTATTTTCTCCAGCTATTCTGTTGAAGCCATCGACTGAAGATCCTCCGAAGCTCTCCAGTGGGAATACATCCGAGTTTGCGGCCGTCACCAAAAGTCCCTGTGGCGGGAAGCGTGGGATGTCGCCATGGATCGTTTGCGGGATTCCCTCTGTTTAACCCCACTCGCTTCCTGTCCCGGCAAGGAAGAGTGACGCGCTCGCCAGCGACTCCCCTGGCAGGGGACACAAGCCTGCCGAGCTTTGACTCACGCAGCAACCTTCAGCCAAACCCTCATCAAACTCTCGCCGTCCAATAGTATCCGAGGGGGAATTTAAATTCTTCTAAAAGGAAAAAAAACCTTCTATGCTGATCCAGAAATCAGTCTGATTCATCTAGCCACCTTTAACACAAATTTCTAAAAACAATAATAAAAACAGGAAAAAGAGAATCATCTAATTATAGAATTCACTGGAAAGTCACAAGGACTTAAGACATTCACACGCACGAAAAGTACTCGATTAAATCGACAGTGAAACCTTGATGACAACCAAATCCAAAGCAGCATTTCTCATGGGAAATAATGTAAATCTCATGAATGTGTTCCGGACAGTACAAACGTCAACTAATAGCTAGCAGACAAAAAAGAGTTTGAAAGAAATATAAATGACTAACGAATTGGATAACTTGACTTTGACCTTTCTTGAAGACGCTTGATGGCGGAGACAGCGAACAGGGAGAAAGGGGCGCCGTTATCCGAGCTCTTTCTCGTCTTCTTTAGGAATCGGTTGGGTCCATGAACTTTCTGTATTCGTGTTGTATATAATTGATGCAACAGATGGCAGGACAAATTCCACACTGCAAGCTTTTATATACAACTTTAGGCAATACCAAACCAATAGGTCTGCTCGGCAACATTAGGTAAAGTTGGGGCAACATTGGTGATACATCCTGTCAGAAGTCAGGCCTTCAAAATAAAACCAATCATTGAATATTGCCACCGTTTCACATTTTATTTACTCCTTAGGTGGTGTATTTAACCGTTACACTCTATTTCGTGCTTGTTTATTGACTGTGACTTTCTTTTTGTCTGTTGCCTAGAAATTTGCGTTGGAAATTGCCTGAATGTGCATCTACTAAAAGAATAACCAACATTTGTGTGGAAAGAAAGTAATTCAATATAAAGTGAACAAACCTGTAAGACCGTCACATTGTATGCACGCCGACTGAGTGATGAGTGATTGTTGTTGCGGGGCTGCTTCCTTCCTCCCTGCTTGTTTTCATCGCGGGCCCCTCAGACCGAGACGGGGGCCCGAGCGGTGAGCCTGGACTACATCAAAAACAAAACAGACGCTCGAGCCGGAAGCCAGGCAGGAACTGGTGAGGCTCGTTGCTGTCTGTTATCAGGAACCTGACCTAGAATGAGCACAGACGGGCTCGCCAGGTGGGGAGGGGGACAGAAAACTAACATCCAGTCTGCTTTTGTCTGCGAAGAGAAGATCTCCCACCTGTGTTTTTTGTGTCTGATTACTTAATGGGACTCTCTCTGTGTAGCGTCATTATCCCAATTTGTCTGCAATGCTTTCTCTTGTTACACCGCCTGATGCTTTTTGCTTCTTTGTGAGTGCAGTCACGTTGACATGTTGCCATATGGAATTCACTGGAGCAAAGTCATCCGCCAAGGCCAAGCAATAGTCACTGAAAACACACAGATGCAACAAAGTCAACTACAAGATCATGGAAAATGGAATTCATTTCAGTAGTTCATTTAAAAAAACTCATTTCACATACAAAGTGAAACGTTGCATGATTTTTATTTTTCATCCTTGTTGAGTATTGTATAAACAATTAACATGATGAGGATATAAATTAGCTCTAGGCATTGATTGACTTGGGAAACTGCAAAAAATCAGGCTAACAAAGACCAACAAAGTAAAATGGCGGATTCCATTTTTTAACCGTACTTTTGAGCATAGTAAGGAAACCATCGATCCATTATCAAAGCCACTTCTCCTCACGAGGTTCATGGGGGTGTTGGAGCCTATCCCAGCTATCTTCGGCAGTAGGTGAGGTACACCCCGAACTGCCAGCCAATCGCAGGGCACACATAGATGAACAACCATCGGCGCTTGCACTCATACCTAGGGACAATTTAGTGTTCAATTTACCTACAGGTCTTTGGAATGTAGGTGGAAACTGGAGGAACCGGGGAAAACCCACATAGGCACGGGGATAACCATGCAAACTCCCCACAGAAAGGCCGGAACCAAACCCTGTACCTATGAAGTGAGAGGCCATCGTCCTAACCAGTCATCCACCGTGCTGCTCGTAAGGCAACTAATGAACTAAAATTCATAGGAGACTGACGGCAACGCGGCAGCAAAGTGGAGACTGTGCACTAAAAAAATACAGCAGTTCAAACGGCACAGGACGGGGGTTAGCAATTCAAAGCATGCTGAGTAAATATGGTAAATAATGACTGCTCGGCAGTGGTTTTTATAAGGTATGACCTTGCACACTGAGAAACCTGGTTGACGAGCTGCTTGAAAAAGTACCTAGAAGTACCTGCTTGCACTTGCAAAAAAAAAAAAAAAAAAAAATTAGAAATTTGCCAACAGCCAATGAACAGAGAGCGGGTGTAAACATGGCATTATAAAATTCCAGGACATCTTCTTTAAACATTTTCTCAACATTTCAGCATGAAATGCTAACATGTCATCAGTGAACAAGACCAGACGAGACTGAGCGGAACAAAGCTGGAGGTGGACCAGAATCCAGCCGCTGTCAACTGTCCATCAGTCTGGCCGGCAAGTCGTAGTCTGTCTGGACTCGAATTGATCCCTCCGATTGATCCGAGGCTTTGTCCATCTGCCTGACGCGGGCCCTTAATGCCGCAGAGTACACACGAGCTAAGGAGGCGGCAGGACGGAGAAGATAAACAGATAAGGAGTCCGATAATGATACTGCAGGAAGTGGGTGGGAGGGGGCCGTAGTGAATCTCGCCAGTCTGGTCTGGACAGCTGGTGTTGATAACTAATCTGCCCATTTGCCGGCCGCTTTTTTGTCAAACATGAAACCGGGCAACATGATATAGCGCAAATTAATAAATGAACAATTTCTTACTCAAGGGGACTCTCACCTCCTTCTCCATCGGGGCCCCTTTTCACACAGCGAAACAAAAGATACTGGGAAGGGGCTACACAGATCGGCAGACGGCTGAGAACCACTTGATCAAATAATGAGACGGAGAGATGATACGTGGCCCTTGAGGAAAAACAAAGTGTCGGACTCTGATTTTTTTTTCTCCGCGGGTAAAATGAGGTCGCCTTGTTCAACCAGGTGGGTGGTAAACGCATGGAGTACAGTCTGTTTTTGGGCCCCGGGCATTGGGAGCATCGGGGTAGGGTAAAGAGGTGCAATGGCTTGGGGAGTTTCTGAACACTCAACATATCTCTTTGAAAAGGAGTTCCAAAACGTTCGACAATTGATGGCTGTGATCAATGCAATTGATGACGAAAGACGAAAAGAATGCCGCCCGGGTGTGTTGGGTGTGTAGTGATGCGGTAAAGGAGTTGAGTAGCGGGTGTTGGACTGTTTGCGGGCTTGGCTGAGGTAAAGTGGCAGGTGGGGCAGCGAGTCGAAGCAAGCGCGCAGTTCAGAGCGAGGAGGAGTGGAGCAGGCATGCGAGCTATGTGATGATTATCAGAAAACAGAGGGCCCGTCTGTTCTCCGCCCCGCATGCCCCGGGGTTGGGCTCGAGCACAAGGCGTTGACGGGGAGGGGTGCGATTGTCGGGGTGGGTGGGGGTTGTGTTGTTGCAAACCGTGCTTGGCGGCCAAGCAGGTGTGCACGGCGAAGGAACATGAGGGGGGGATGGGTGGGGTGACAGCCGGAGAAATCAACACTTGGAAAATGAAAAGAAAGCAAAGCGATACGGAGGGCGGACAAAGACACTCGTAAGACCAGTGGGTTCATTTCGTAAGTGTCTGTGTTTTAAAAGGGATTGAAATAATGAGGTTGTGTAAACATTGTTTTTGTACTTTCCCAAGCGGAGGAGTTCAGTACCACGAGGGTGGAGCGATACATAGTCCATTAAAAGTAAGGATGTGACTCAAAAAAACTTTTTGATTTTTGGGAGTCATTTTATGCCTGATGATCAGGTCTGTACTAGACGTCAGGCTGAGCTGCCCGGTGGGCAGGCGTCTAATTCATTTTTGCAATGTTTTAATTTTTTTGTTTTCCCATTCTTTTTCACCCCAAGAGACCATCCCATTGAGCCAATTATCACACAGACGGTAAATTGAACCAATCATTGGCAGACCTTAACGGTAGTCGGCACTGGCTAGAGGGAACATCTAAATGCCAACTCTATCAAAATATGTGCTTTCGCGAAAGACATTTTATTCTTACAACCAATGTAAACAAATTAATTGCCTTCACACTACAGCAAGCCTTAAAATGCCAGCGCTAATTTCTGGCGCCAGTCCAACCCTGCTGATGATTCAACTACTTGAGAAAACAAAAAAAGAAACGAGGGGCTCGTGCACTGCTTCAAGTTCCTTGTTCTTGGGTGTCATTTAACCGACAAAGCACAGGGGAATGCAGAGATAAGAAAACAAGAACCAGCGTTTTAACCGATGGTCGGTGCGCTGTTCTCTACCTTCATTTCACTTACGCCAAGGCAAGAATGAACAATGAGTGAGAAGGAGAACAACATTCTAAGTGTTGAGGGTGCAAGCTAATCTGTCTTGGATGCGCTCCGAAGCTGCACGACTCCGAAGGTGGCCGTTTTTAAAAAGTGAATTTCTATTTCTATTTGGATTCTATTCACTGAGTTATGAAATGCATTATAAAAATAAATTGTCCTTACATTGTCTTGCCCTGAACTTGGCGGGACCTGAAAATCTTAAATTCTATCAAAAATGCAGCCAAGTTTCTTCGTATGAACATGTGACCCAACCAGGAAATCTCGCGAAGGCGCAATCGTCCTATTTAATGAGCTGACGTGACTTTTTGGAGTTGCCTCTTAAATCGTCACCTTCGTCATTGCACTGCGTCTTCCGGTGGCTACATCTTTGGAATTGAGACACAGCGACCAAGCCAGATCAAGTTCAGTTCCAAACCCGGTGGTGGACGGCTACGTCCTACACACCATCAAAAGTGCAGTCCTACTTTTAGTTCCATGAATTATATTGACTTATTTCCAACAGTCCAGTCTCCTGATTTCATAGCATTTTTCTTGTAGTAAAACCGGAATGACTGCAGACTAATAAATGCTTATTCTGTTCTATTCTGCAGTATTAGAGGAACAGGCAGGTCTATTGTTGGGAGATATAATAAGCTCGTTGTTAATCAAATTTTCGTCACAGTGTAATCATAACAGGGCATTATTACACTTGTAAAGGCAAATGTTTTGCGACAATTCTTCAATTGGATCTCATTAGTCGCAGGTGTACCTAATGTTGAGGCCCTTGAGCGTTGCTAAGTGAAGGAAACACACACACATGCGCACATTTATACAGAGTAGTCTGCTGCTGGTGCAGAGTGTGGTAGATCAGGCACATTTCTCTCCAGAGGAAGTGATGGTTTTAGTGTTTGTGTTGAGAGACGTCCAAACGGTGCTTTCATTTGGAGAGGCCTGTCATTAGAAAACGAGGCTCACGCGAGCCGCCCCGGCAGCTCTTTTTTAACAGCGCCGCCGAGACGCTTCAAGGGGCTTATGTGCTGAGCTTAAAAAAAAAAAAAAAAACTCAACCACTCCGCTTTGCAAATAAAGCGATACGCGGTTGGTATGTTGGCTTCCAGCTGCACATGTGCATGCAGCTCATCTCTGCCTGTTTGCTATAATGAATACCTTACGCCGGAATGCCTGAGCTAAGTGTGGCTAGGGCTTTTTAATGCTCTTATTGTTCTATGCGCTATTGAAATATGGATCAATATCTGGAGACAACACAGGCATTAATCCAAACTGTCGTTCACAAACTGAGGTCCCTGGAGGCATTGCTTGCGGGAAATAAAGGATTAGATTGTGCCATTTGGAAAAAGAACCTACCTACAGATGGGGATCAACGCAAACATTAAAAAAAAAAACATAGTACACCAATTTCTCAATTCCTACCTTAGCTTTGGGCAAATTAAAAGCCCTAATGAATAAAATGCTACATTAATAAAGCCCTTTTTTTTAAGAACAAAAGGCAACGTCTCATTATTTTGGAGAACAAAAGGCACATTTTCTCTTGAATATAATCCCATTTTTTATTACAAGAATGAAGTGACTCTTCTTGGCGTGTTAAAATTTATTTTCTTATCTCATAATTTTTTTTTCATGTCATAATATGATTTTATCTTCAGAAATTACGTAAGGCCCGCCACAAACCAAGCGACGCAGCCGAAACCGACTAAACTGGTGCACATTGTGTACAGAAATACTTAACTATATTTAGACTTCAGTATATATACCTGTGGTAAGAAAGCAAAGTGCGGAGAGTCTCTGTCGTCAAAATCCACATGTGTAGACAGTGAACAGGGGGGGTGATCATTGTCAACAGCCTTTCAAACTCCATATTTTCTCTCCTTTATTGTTTGTTATTATTCTTTCTGTCTTATTTTATGTTTGTATGGTTCACAAAAAAAAATAATACTCTATTGGAAACTTATAACACGATAGAGGGTTACAGTTTTTCCCATTGCAGAGTGCCGATAGATGCGCGGTGCTCAATCGCTTGGTGTGTGACGGAGAACAGGCAAGTGATATATTTGCAATGGATTTTTTAAGTTGCTTTGGGCACGGTCGCTCTGTGCGGAGAGTCTAAGATTCTGATTTCTTTTGTCCTGGCAAAATGTACGTTTGTTCTTGGAAAGTTAATTTTTAAAACAATACAAGTTTGTTCTCAGTATCTCTCTCTCTCTTTCTCTCTCTCTCTCTCTTTCTCTCTCTCTCTCTCTCTATCTATCTATATTTATATATATATATATATATATATATATATATATATATATATATAGGGAGGAGTAGTCTACTTTTTCTTGAAATGAAGTAACTTAAATTTCTATAGCATTTCGTTATATTTAATTGGAACGAGGAGTATGAGGATGTACTCAGAAAAAAAAATGTTCCTCATTTGGACCAAAAAGTTTGCAAACACTGAGACTGAAGTAATGTGTGTTAGTGTGTGCGTGTGTGCGTGTGTGTGCGTGTGCGCTCACTGTGCTCCAAAATGTTTCCCAACAACAAGCACATCTTGCACCACCCCAGTCATGAGGACGATGATGAATTGCCTCTAAAGCGAGCCACAATTAAGATTGGATCAGGATAAAGGTACAAGTTAAATGATTTTCATGAGTGCCACCAAACAAAACATTCCTCCACCGAGTGGCCCTGCCTTCTGAACGCGGGAGGAGTCGGCTTCCTTAAATTGTTTGTGCTTTTAATTAATGATCCTGACATGTTTGTGCGCGCGCACGTGTGTGTGCGTGAGTTTTGGTGAGGTAAACAGGACAGCTGAGCTGGGAGGCTCATTAAAATGTTAAGAACAGACACAAGATCCCTTCTTTTCTCCTTGGAGTTGAACTTCTGCTTTTGGAACATCCGCTTTCAAAATCAACTCAATGACGGTTTCCTAAAAAGCGTCTCATTCAAGTCACGACATGTTCTGCATTTTATTCTTGCTCAAGCCCACGTTAAGGTTATTTTAATATGTAATCAATTCACTGAGCAGTTTTGCAGCCTCCCTCGGGGGGCCGCCAGGGGACTTCATGGAGTGTGGAGAAGCTTGAGAGGAATAAAGAAAAAAATATCTATTTTTAAATCGACAAAATGTGTTATTGTCCGATGTAACTATGATAGAACGCTTTGAGCAAAAATCCCCAAAAGTACTGCATGTTTGACGCGCATACAACACTGATCATCACCAAAAGATGATGGTGATAGCATCATGCTTTGGGGCTTTTTTTTCTCCAGCTGGAAATGGAGCCTTTGTCAAGATGAACACAATTATGAACAGTTCCATTTTAGCACAAATTCTTGAAGCTAGAAAACAAAAAAACAAAAATAAAAATCATGTAAAGCCTTCTAGATCTATGTAAAATGTAAAAGATTTTTTTAATGTTATATTTTTTCCCCCAGTTTCATGAGTAGGGGAAATGCTAGAGTTTAAATAAATTAAGATTTTGTAAATTTTTCATTGGACAATAATTTTCTCAAATGTGTTTATCGCCGTAAAACAAGCAAAAGATTCGGTTCAGATGGTGTGGTGTTTTTCTTTAATCAACAAAAAAGTCATGGTCTCAATATAGTTTTTCAAGCTGTTTTAGGGTGACTGGCTGGCTGCTGGAAGCAGTTTTGTTAGTGTTCCATGGCTCAGTCATTGTCTGCATACTAATCCGAAACATCAACATAGCAGTGTGTGGAACGCTAAACTCCAAATTTTCCATTTTATTCGGATCAGGTTTCTTTGACACCTGTCCAAAACCAACGTTTCCCCTTTCCTCGTGACATTTAGATAACATTGCTAAATTGACACGCAGCGCTCCAATTAGATTGGCTTGGAGCACATACACAAACATTTGTTCACATCTTCGAAATTCCTAATGTGGAAAAGTCTTTGTTTGTTTGCACCACGGGATGTTGAAGTGTATCTTGGCCACAGTCGGAGGCTTTTTTTTTTCTTTTTAATCTAAATTTCCAGGCAAGAAAACTGCAGCTAGACAAACTTTGATGACTTGTAATTGTTCACTCAATGGCATGTAGTAGTTTTCAATGAATTCTCAAGTTACATAACAGCATGTTGACCCGCTGAAATTTATCTTGTGACTATTCCGATGTGGCTGACATTTTTGTTAGTCTGATATAAAGGAGATTAAATCCAATACTTCCTGTGTCAAAAATAGCAGATGATACAGTATGTCACAGAAGTGAATACTTTGTGAAGAGTCCAGAAGTGGCCCAGTGGTGCTGCTCATCACGAGTCATGACACAAAGAAACACACATTTATGAATACTGCACAGTGACATGGCTTGCAACTTTGCAGTGTCTTAGTGTGTGTTTGTTTTCACATGCTCTTTGTGAAGCTGCTTGTGTGACAGAGGCCAAGAAGGGGGATGAGAAACACAGTGTGGGTGGGAAACCTTTTGACAAAGTTCCCCATTTTCACAGAAAAAAAAAAAAAAAAACCTTCCCGTTATGAATCGTGTGACACGCGAGAGTTACTCAGAAGATGACGGCGGCGTGCGAGTTTGCGTTTCCACCACCAGACTGCTAATGAGGGGGGAGTGGCCGCTACCGGAGGCGTCTGCATGAGGTCAATTTCCAAATTAATTAGCTCATCCTTTGACATACAAATACAACAGCCAAATGTCAACGCGCTCACATCGGCCATAGGAAACACAATTAGTGGAAGTCGTTATTGTTTTAGCAATGCCGTGCTTGTCCAGCTCCATTTCCCGTGGCGCCGCCCATTCCTCGGGGTACTGCTCCGCACTGTGTGCCATCTGACTTGTTAGCATCGGCCTACCACAACACAAACTGCACTGTTATTCTGTGTTAGCAAGGGGATACTTTTCCATTCAGCTAAGTTTCAGTGATGTCATTTTCAGTCAATATAACAAGTTTACAAATCCCTGTTCAAAAGTCAGGGTGTTGCAATCTAAAAAAAAAAAAAATAAATTAAAAAAAATTACATCAAGATACAATAAATCCATCCATGAACCGCTTATCCTCACAAGGGTGGCGGATGCACTGGAGTCCCATTGCCCAAAAAAAAAAAAATAATAATTCCCACCCAAATGAATGTGAGCTTTAACCTGTTCAACTCAACTCAAATCAAATGTTCACGTCAAACTCAACAACTGAGACATGATGTTACAAACGTGAGCACATCCTCTCATAACTGGGATGTGGCTGTGTTCAGAATAAGCCAATCACGTTCAAATTCATGTGAGATGGGAGTCGGCACACCTGCCACCATTTAAAGCGCCTCTGATTCATCACAAATTAATGTCAGCTTTCCTTCCAGGCTTTCCTTGATACCACAAAGTAAACACTCGGGAATATCTTTCAGCAACGTCTGAAATTTGTGCTTTTGCACTGGCTCCAGATTCATTTTAGGATTCAGTACAAAAAGAATAGCAGTTACTGTCAGAACTTGATTGTTTTTATTTGTTGTTTTTTATTTCAATCTGATTTATGTCATTGATTTGTGTTTGGGGCAACCATTATTATTACATCCTAGAAGAGAACAAGCCATTTTCAACACATTTCAAGATTTGTCAGCAATGTGTAAAAATAAAACTAACATGTGCCAACTGGTTTGTTAAAAATAATGTTACATTTCAAATTGACCAAATTGTGACATGGGAGCAATTTGCAGACTCAAAGATGAACTTTTATTTTGTGTAACGATCAATTTTCTTGTAGACGTGGTCACTCCTTAATATAATGTGAGTTATGTTTCAGGTAGCCATGTGACTTTTTTTTTTTTTAATTCCCAGTCTAGTCTTGCTGTTTATCTGCCTTTCGAAACATCTTTTGTTTTGAACTTCACTTTTGCTTGACATTAATTGTAATTTAGCGGTAACATTGTGTTTGTACAAATAGAGGCTTCCCCCAAATAGTCTCCCTGCCCTCCCTCCATTTGCAGTTGAATAAATAAACGCCCACAGCCACTATTTGCGTAACTTCGGTGTATGGTTTTGTACAATGAAACATTTTAAAGTCTTTGTTATCTTTGTGAGTGTACCTAAAAGCATGTGGGGGTGTGTGTGGGTGTGTGTGTGTGTGCGAGTGCGTTTGTATTAAGTTGAGATGCTGACAGGAAATACTTGGCCTTGTATCTTTACTTGCCACACCTTTGTCTCATTACGCTAATGGATGTACGGGGTTGCGTAAACACAACAGTTGGTCAGAGGAGTGGAAGCGCCGTGTGCTTACACCGGGTGGAACGAAATCTTCGACACAATGGAGAACTTGGTGCAACTAGTGTAGGTGCAATTTCCTGAGGTTGGGTCTTTTTATCAAGACTTATCTTGACATGATGGAGTTGCTTGCCAGACAGAATTAATCCTTTCCTGTGGTGCAACTATCTTGTCCTTCTATCTGCAATGCCATCTGGGCTGGAGGGTCATGCAAGGAATCGGAACCCTCACATGGAAAATTGGAGGGTAATATGATTTAGTAGGGCTGCACTAACGGGACGGAATCAATTGTTGAGAAAATAGACTTTTGAGGTCCCACCAAGAATTGAACTCAGATCACTGGATTCAGAGTGCGGAGTGCTCACCATTAAACCATGGAAACTTCACATACCGGGTGGGATGGTAATACGTTTTTGTAGGGCTACGCAAACAGGCCTGAACAATTTGTTGAGAAATCAAAACTGTTAGGTCCACGGAGACTTGAATTCTGATCAACGGATTCAAAGGCCAGAGTGCTAACCATTACACCATGGAACCATCACATGAAGTGAAGGAGGGAATTGCGTTTTTGTGGGTGTGCACAAACGGGCCTGAAAAATCGGTTGAGTAATTTGACTGTTGAGGTCCCACCGAGACTTGAACTCGGATTACTGGATTCAAAGCCCAGAGTGCTCACCATTACACCATGGAATCCTCACACCGAGTAAAGGAGGGTACTACTTTTTTGTAAGTGTGCGCAAACGGGCTAGAATCAATTGTCGAGAAATAATACTTTAGAGGTCCCACCGAGACTGGAACTCAGATCACTGGATCCAAAGCCCAGAGTGCTCGCCATTACACCATGGGACCATCACGGAAAGCATGGGAAGGTAATACGTTTTTGTAGTGCTACTCAAACAGGCCTGAACAAAGAGAAATAAAGACTTTTAGGTCCCACCGAGACTTGAACTCGGATTACTGGATTCAGAGTCCAGAATGCTAACCATTACACCATGGAACCGTCACACGCTCCGTGGGAGGGTAATACATTTTTGTAGGGCTACACAAACAGGCCTGAACAAATTGTTGAGAAATAAAAACTATTAGGTCCCACCAAGACTTGAATTTCGATTACTGGATTCTGAGTCCAGAGTGCTAACCATTACACCATGGAACCCTCACATCGAGTGAAGGAGGGTAATACGTTTTTGTAGGTTTGCACAAACGGGCCTGAACCAATAGTTGGGGGGGGGGGGGGGGGGGGGGGGAAGACACTGGAGGTCCCACCAAGACTTTAACTCAGATCACAGGATTAAAGTCCAGAGTGCTCACCATAACAGCACAGAACCTTCACATGCTGTCTAGGAGGGAAGCAGGATTTTGTAGATGGAAGCAGGGGCCTAAATCAAACGTCGAGAGACTTTAGAGGTCCCACCGAGACTTGAACTCGGATCACTGGATTCAAAGTCCAGAGTGCTCACCATTACACCATGGAACCATGACAAACAGCGCGGGAGGGTAATACGTTTTTGTAGGTTTGCACAAACGGGCCTGAACCAATAGTTGGGGGGGGGGGGGGGGGGGGGGGACACTGGAGGTCCCACCAAGACTTTGACTCAGATCACAGGATTAAAGTCCAGAGTGCTCACCATAATAGCACAGAACCTCCACATGCTGTCTAGGAGGGAAGCACGATTTTGAAGATGGAAGCACGTGCCTAAATCAAATGTTGAGAGACTTTAGAGGAGGGTACTACGTTTTAGTAGGTGAGCGCAAACGGGCCTGAATCAATTGTTGAGAAATAAGGTTTTAGAGGTCCCACCGAGACTTGAACTCGGATTACTGGATTCAGAGTCCAGAGCGCTAACCATTACACCATGGAACCCTCTCACGGTTTAAAGGAGTGTACTACGTTTTTGTAGGTGTGCGCAAACGGACCTGAATCAATTGTTGATAAATACGGTTTCAGAGGTCCCACCGAGACTTGAACTCGGATTATTGGATTCAGAGTCCAGAGTGCTAACCATTACACCATGGAACCCTCTCACAGGGTAAAGGAGTGTACTACATTTTTGTCGGTGTGCGCAAACAGGCCAGAATCAATTGTTGAGAAATTAAGTTTTAGAGGTCCCACCGAGACTTGAACTCGGATTACTGGATTCAAAGTCCAGAGTGCTAACCATTACACCATGGAACCCTCTCACGGAGTAAAGGAGTGTACTACGTTTTTGTAGGTGTGCGCAAACGGGCCTGAATCAATTGTAGAGAAATAAGGTTTCAGAGGTCCCACCAAGACTTGAACTCGGATCGCTGGACCCAAAGTCCAGAGTGCTCACCATTACACCATGGAACCATCACAAGCAGCAGGGGAGGGTAATACGTTTTTGTAGGGCTACACGAACAGGCCTGAACAAATTGTTGAGCAATAAAAACTATTAGGTCTCACCGAGACTTGAGATCGGATTACTGGATTCAGAATTCAGAGTGCTAACCATTACACCATGGAACCCTCACATTCTCTGTCGAAGTGTAATACATTTTTGTAGGTGTGCACAAACGGGCCTGAAAAAATTGTTGAGAAATAAAAACTATTAGGTCCCACCGAGACTTGAACTCGGATCACTGGATTCAGAGGCCAGAGTGCTCGCCATTACACCATGGAACCCGCCCATCGAGTGAAGGAGGGTAATACAATTTTGTAGATGTGCACAAACGGGCCTGACCTAATCGTTGAGTAATAAGACCTTAGAGGTCCCACGGAGATTTGAACTCGGATCACAGGACTCAATGTCCAGAGTGCTCACAATTACACCATGGAACAATTACATATGGTATGAGGGGGTAATACGTTTTTGTAGGGCGACACAAACAGGCCTGAACAAATTGTTGAGAAATAAAAACTAGTAGGTCCCACCGAGACTTGAACTCAGATTACTGGATTCAGAGTCCAGAGTGCTAACCATTACACCATGGAACCCACACATGCAATGTTGAAGTGTAATACGTTTTTGTAGGTGTGCACAAACGGGCCTGAACCAATTGTTGAAGAGTAAGACTGTAGAGGTCCCACCGAGACTTGAACTCGGATCACTGGATTCAGAGTCCAGAGGGCACACCATTACACCATGGAACCCGCAGTTATTGCATAGGAGGGTAATACGTTTTTGTAGTGCTACACAAACAGGCCTGAACAAATTGTTGAGAAACAAAAACTAGTAGGTCCCACAGAGACTTGAAGTCAGATGACTGGATTCAGAGTCCAGAGTGCTAACCATTACACCTTGGAACCCTCACATAGAGTGAAGGAGGGTAATATGTTTTTGTAGGTTTGCACAAACGGGCCTGAACCAATAGTTGGGGAAAAAGACACTGGAGGTCCCACCAAGAATTTAACTCAGATCACAGGATTAAAGTCCAGAGTGCTCACCATAACAGCACAGTACCTTCACGTGCTGTCTAGGAGGGTAGCACGATTTTGTAGGTGGACGCACGGGCCTAAATCAAATGTTGAGAGACTTTAGAGGTCCCACCGAGACTTGAACTCGGATTACTGGATTCAGAGTCCAGCGTGCTCACCATTACACCATGGAATCCACATATGTTGTCTAGGAGGGTAATACAATTTTGTAGGAGTGCACAAACGAGCCTGAACCAATAGTTGAGTAATAAGACTGTAGAGGTCCCACCGAGACTTGAACTCGGATCGCTGGATTCAAAGTCCAGAGTGCTCACCATTACACCATGGGAACATCACAAGCAGCATGGGAGGTTAATACGTTTTTGTAGGGCTACACAAACAGGCCTGAACAAATTGTGGAGCAATAAGAACTATTAGGTCCCACCGAGACTTGAACTCGGATTACTGGATTCAGAGACCAGAGTGATAACCATTACACCATGGAACCCTTTCACGGGGTAAAGGAGTTTACTACGTTTTTGTAGGTGTGCGCAAACGGGCCTGACTCAATTGTTGAGAAATAAGGTTTTAGAGGTCCCACCGAGACTTGAACTCGGATTACTGGATTCAGAGTCCAGAGTGCTAACCATTACACCATGAAACCCACACATGCTCTGTCGAAGTGTAATACGTTTTTGTAGGTGTGCACAAACGGGCCTGAACAAATTGTTGAGAAATAAAAACTATTAGGTCCCACCGAGACTTGAACTCAGATTACTGGATTCAGAGTCAAGAGTGCTAACCATTACACCATGGAACCCTCACATCGAGTGAAGGAGGGTAATACGTTTTTGTAGGTTTGCACAAACGGGCCTGAACCAATTGGGGGGGGGGGGGGAGACACTGGAGGTCCCACCAAGACTTTAACTCAGATCACAGGATTAAAGTCCAGAGTGCTCACCATAACAGCACAGAACCTTGACATGCTGTCTAGGAGGGAAGCACGATTTTGTAGATGGAAGCACGGGCCTAAATCAAATGTCGAGAGACTTTAGAGGTCCCACCGAGACTTGAACTCGGATCACTGGATTCAGAGTCCAGAGTGCTAACCATTACACCATGAAACCCACACATGTTCTATCGAAATGTAATACGTTTTTGTAGGTGTGCACAAACGGGCCTGAACAAATTGTTGAGAAATAAAAACTATTAGGTCCCACCGAGACTTGAACTCAGATTACTGGATTCAGAGTCCAGAGTGCTAACCATTACACCATGTAACCGCCACAAGCACGGTGGGAGGGTAATACGTTTTTGTAGGGCTACACAAACAGGCCTGAACAAATTGTTGAGAAAAACTATTAGGTCCCACCGAAACTTGAACTCGGATCACTGGATTCAGAGACCAGAGTGCTCACCATTACACCCGCACATGTAGACTAGGAGGGTAATATGTTTTTGTAAGTGTGCACAAACGGGCCAGAGCCAATAGTTGCAAAAATCCACCTTATGGGTCCCACCGAGACTTGAACTCGGATTACTGGATTCAGAGTCCAGAGTGCTAACCATTACACCATGGAACCCTCTCGCGGGGTAAAGGAGTATGCTACGTTTTTGTAGGTGTGCGCCAACGGGCCTGAAAAAATTGTTGAGTAATAAGACTGCAGAGGTCCCACCGAGACTTGAACTCGGATCACTGGATTCAGAGTCCAGAGTGCTAACCATTACACCATGAAACCCACACATGCTCTATCGAAGTGTAATACGTTTTTGTAGGTGTGCACAAACGGGCCTGAACAAATTGTTGAGAAATAAAAACTATTAGGTCCCACCGAGACTTGAACTCAGATTACTGGATTCAGAGTCCAGAGTGCTAACCATTACACCATGGAACCCACACATGCTCTGTCGAAGTGTAATACGTTTTTGTAGGTGTGCACAAACGGGCCTGAACAAATTGTTGAGAAATAAAAACTATTAGGTCCCACCGAGACTTGAACTCAGATTACTGGATTCAGAGTCCAGAGTGCTAACCATTACACCATGGAACCCTCACATTGAGTGAAGGAGGGTAATACGTTTTTGTAGGTTTGCACAAACGGGCCTGAACCAATTGGGGGGGGGGGGGGGGCGGAGGGATGACACTGGAGGTCCCACCAAGACTTTAACTCAGATCACAGGATTAAAGTCCAGAGTGCTCACCATAACAGCACAGAACCTTGACATGCTGTCTAGGAGGGAAGCACGATTTTGTAGATGGAAGCACGGGCCTAAATCAAATGTCGAGAGACTTTAGAGGTCCCACCGAGACTTGAACTCGGATCACTGGATTCAGAGTCCAGAGTGCTAACCATTACACCATGAAACCCACACATGCTCGATCGAAGTGTAATACGTTTTTGTAGGTGTGCACAAACGGGCCTGAACAAATTGTTGAGAAATAAAAACTATTAGGTCCCACCGAGACTTGAACTCAGATTACTGGATTCAGAGTCCAGAGTGCTAACCATTACACCATGGAACCCACACATACTCTGTCGAAGTGTAATACGTTTTTGTAGGTGTGCACAAACGGGCCTGAACAAATTGTTGTGAAATAAAAACTATTAGGTCCCACCGAGACTTGAACTCGGATTACTGGATTCAAAGTCCAGAGTGCTAACCATTACACCATGGAACCGCCACACGCACGGTGGGAGGGTAATACGTTTTTGTAGGGCTACACAAACAGGCCTGAACAAATTGTTGAGAAATAAAAACTATTAGGTCCCACCGAGACTTGAACTCGGATCACTGGATTCAGAGACCAGAGTGCTCACCATTACACCCGCACATGTAGACTAGGAGGGTAATATGTTTTTGTAAGTGTGCACAAACGGGCCAGAGCCAATAGTTGCAAAAATCCACCTTATGGGTCCCACCGAGACTTGAACTCGGATTACTGGATTCAGAGTCCAGAGTGCTAACCATTACACCATGGAACCCTCTCGCGGAGTAAAGGAGTATACTACGTTTTTGTAGGTGTGCGCCAACGGGCCTGAAAAAATTGTTGAGTAATAAGACTGCAGAGGTCCCACCGAGACTTGAACTCGGATCACTGGATTCAAAGTCCAGAGTGCTAACCGTTACACCATGGAACCCTCACATGAAGTCTAGGAGGGTTATACATTTTTGTAAGCCTGCACAAACGGGCCAGAACCAATAGTTGCGAAAAACTGGTTTACAGGTCCCACCGAGACTTGAACTCGTATCACTGGATTCAAAGTGCAGAGTGCTCACCATTACACCATGGAACCATAACACATAAAATGGGAAGGTAATACGTTTTTGTAGTGCTACACAAAGAGGCCTGAACAAATTGTTGAGAAATAAAAACTATTAGGTGCCACCGAGACTTGAACTCAGATTACTGGATTCAGAGACCAGAGTGATAACCGTTACACCATGGAACCCACACATACTCTGTCGAAGTGTAATACGTTTTTGTAGGTGTGCACAAACGGGCCTGAACAAATTGTTGAGAAATAAAAACTATTAGGTCCCACCGAGACTTGAACTCGGATTACTGGATTCAGAGTCCAGAGTGCTAACCATTACACCATGGAACCGCCACACGCACGGTGGGAGGGTAATACGTTTTTGTAGTGCTACACAAAGAGGCCTGAACAAATTGTTGAGAAATAAAAACTATTAGGTGCCACCGAGACTTGAACTCAGATTACTGGATTCAGAGACCAGAGTGATAACCGTTACACCATGGAACCCACACATTCTCTGTCGAAGTGTAATACGTTATTGTAGGTGTGCACAAACGGGCCTGAACAAATTGTTGAGAAATAAAAACTATTAGGTCCCACCGAGACTTGAACTCGGATCACTGGATTCAGAGACCAGAGTGCTCACCATTACACCCGCACATGTAGACTAGGAGGGTAATATGTTTTTGTAAGTGTGCACAAACGGGCCAGAGCCAATAGTTGCAAAAATCCACCTTATGGGTCCCACCGAGACTTGAACTCGGATTACTGGATTCAGAGTCCAGAGTGCTAACCATTACACCATGGAACCCTCTCGCGGAGTAAAGGAGTATACTACGTTTTTGTAGGTGTGCGCCAACGGGCCTGAAAAAATTGTTGAGTAATAAGACTGCAGAGGTCCCACCGAGACTTGAACTCGGATCACTGGATTCAGAGTCCAGAGTGCTAACCATTACACCATGAAACCCACACATGCTCTATCGAAGTGTAATACGTTTTTGTAGGTGTGCACAAACGGGCCTGAACAAATTGTTGAGAAATAAAAACTATTAGGTCCCACCGAGACTTGAACTCAGATTACTGGATTCAGAGTCCAGAGTGCTAACCATTACACCATGGAACCCTCACATGCTCTGTCGAAGTGTAATACGTTTTTGTAGGTGTGCACAAACGGGCCTGAACAAATTGTTGAGAAATAAAAACTATTAGGTCCCACCGAGACTTGAACTCGGATTACTGGATTCAGAGTCCAGAGTGCGAACCATTACACCATGGAACCGCCACACGCACAGTGGGAGGGTAATACGTTTTTGTAGTGCTACACAAAGAGGCCTGAACAAATTGTTGAGAAATAAAAACTATTAGGTGCCACCGAGACTTGAACTCAGATTACTGGATTCAGAGACCAGAGTGATAACCGTTACACCATGGAACCCACACATGCTCTGTCGAAGTGTAATACGTTTTTGTAGGTGTGCACAAACGGGCCTGAACAAATTGTTGAGAAATAAAAACTATTAGGTCCCACCGAGACTTGAACTCGGATCACTGGATTCAGAGACCAGAGTGCTCACCATTACACCCGCACATGTAGACTAGGAGGGTAATATGTTTTTGTAAGTGTGCACAAACGGGCCAGAGCCAATAGTTGCAAAAATCCACCTTATGGGTCCCACCGAGACTTGAACTCGGATTACTGGATTCAGAGTCCAGAGTGCTAACCATTACACCATGGAACCCTCTCGCGGAGTAAAGGAGTATACTACGTTTTTGTAGGTGTGCGCCAACGGGCCTGAAAAAATTGTTGAGTAATAAGACTGCAGAGGTCCCACCGAGACTTGAACTCGGATCACTGGATTCAGAGTCCAGAGTGCTAACCATTACACCATGAAACCCACACATGCTCTATAGAAGTGTAATACGTTTTTGTAGGTGTGCACAAACGGGCCTGAACAAATTGTTGAGAAATAAAAACTATTAGGTCCCACCGAGTCTTGAACTCAGATTACTGGATTCAGAGTCCAGAGTGCTAACCATTACACCATGGAACCCACACATGCTCTGTCGAAGTGTAATACGTTTTTGTAGGTGTGCACAAACGGGCCTGAACAAATTGTTGAGAAATAAAAACTATTAGGTCCCACCGAGACTTGAACTCAGATTACTGGATTCAGAGTCCAGAGTGCTAACCATTACACCATGGAACCCTCACATTGAGTGAAGGAGGGTAATACGTTTTTGTAGGTTTGCACAAACGGGCCTG
The DNA here is from genome assembly GCF_059441095.1 of Idiotropiscis lumnitzeri. NCBI lineage: Eukaryota > Metazoa > Chordata > Actinopteri > Syngnathiformes > Syngnathidae > Idiotropiscis > Idiotropiscis lumnitzeri. Next base: position 13,228,222 of record NC_142403.1, read on the forward strand.
AACCAATAGTTGGGGGGGGGGGGGGGGGGGGGGCGGAGGGATGACACTGGAGGTCCCACCAAGACTTTAACTCAGATCACAGGATTAAAGTCCAGAGTGCTCACCATAACAGCACAGAACCTTGACATGCTGTCTAGGAGGGAAGCACGATTTTGTAGATGGAAGCACGGGCCTAAATCAAATGTCGAGAGACTTTAGAGGTCCCACCGAGACTTGAACTCGGATCACTGGATTCAGAGTCCAGAGTGCTAACCATTACACCATGAAACCCACACATGCTCTATCGAAGTGTAATACGTTTTTGTAGGTGTGCACAAACGGGCCTGAACAAATTGTTGAGAAATAAAAACTATTAGGTCCCACCGAGACTTGAACTCAGATTACTGGATTCAGAGTCCAGAGTGCTAACCATTACACCATGGAACCGCCACACGCACGGTGGGAGGGTAATACGTTTTTGTAGGGCTACACAAACAGGCCTGAACAAATTGTTGAGAAATAAAAACTATTAGGTCCCACCGAGACTTGAACTCGGATCACTGGATTCAGAGACCAGAGTGCTCACCATTACACCCGCACATGTAGACTAGGAGGGTAATATGTTTTTGTAAGTGTGCACAAACGGGCCAGAGCCAATAGTTGCAAAAATCGACCTTATGGGTCCCACCGAGACTTGAACTCGGATTACTGGATTCAGAGTCCAGAGTGCTAACCATTACACCATGGAACCCTCTCGCGGAGTAAAGGAGTATACTACGTTTTTGTAGGTGTGCGCCAACGGGCCTGAAAAAATTGTTGAGTAATAAGACTGCAGAGGTCCCACCGAGACTTGAACTCGGATCACTGGATTCAAAGTCCAGAGTGCTAACCGTTACACCATGGAACCCTCACATGAAGTCTAGGAGGGTTATACATTTTTGTAAGCCTGCACAAACGGGCCAGAACCAATAGTTGCGAAAAAGTGGTTTACAGGTCCCACCGAGACTTGAACTCGTATCACTGGATTCAAAGTGCAGAGTGCTCACCATTACACCATGGAACCATAACACATAAAATGGGAAGGTAATACGTTTTTGTAGTGCTACACAAAGAGGCCTGAACAAATTGTTGAGAAATAAAAACTATTAGGTGCCACCGAGACTTGAACTCAGATTACTGGATTCAGAGACCAGAGTGATAACCGTTACACCATGGAACCCACACATGCTCTGTCGAAGTGTAATACGTTTTTGTAGGTGTGCACAAACGGGCCTGAACAAATTGTTGAGAAATAAAAACTATTAGGTCCCACCGAGACTTGAACTCGGATTACTGGATTCAGAGTCCAGAGTGCTAACCATTACACCATGGAACCGCCACACGCACGGTGGGAGGGTAATACGTTTTTGTAGTGCTACACAAAGAGGCCTGAACAAATTGTTGAGAAATAAAAACTATTAGGTGCCACCGAGACTTGAACTCAGATTACTGGATTCAGAGACCAGAGTGATAACCGTTACACCATGGAACCCACACATGCTCTGTCGAAGTGTAATACGTTTTTGTAGGTGTGCACAAACGGGCCTGAACAAATTGTTGAGAAATAAAAACTATTAGGGCCCACCGAGAATTGAACTCGGATCACTGGATTCAGAGACCAGAGTGCTCACCATTACACCATGGAACCCGCACATGTAGACTAGGAGGGTAATGTGTTTTTGTAAGTGTGCACAAACGGCCCAGAGCCAATAGTTGCAAAAATCGACCTTATGGGTCCCACCGAGACTTGAACTCGGATTACTGGATTCAGAGTCCAGAGTGCTAACCATTACACCATGGAACCCTCTCGCGGAGTAAAGGAGTATACTACGTTTTTGTAGGTGTGCGCCAACGGGCCTGAAAAAATTGTTGAGTAATAAGACTGCAGAGGTCCCACCGAGACTTGAACTCGGATCACTGGATTCAAAGTCGAGAGTGCTAACCGTTACACCATGGAACCCTCACATGAAGTCTAGGAGGGTTATACATTTTTGTAATACTGCACAAACGGGCCAGAACCAATAGTTGCGAAAAACTGCCTTACAGGTCCCACCGAGACTTGAATTCGTATCACTGGATTCAAAGTGCAGAGTGCTCACCATTACACCATGGAACCATAACACATAAAATGGGAAGGCAATACGTTTTTGTAGTGCTACACAAAGAGGCCTGAACAAATTGTTGAGAAATAAAAACTATTAGGTGCCACCGAGACTTGAACTCAGATTACTGGATTCAGAGACCAGAGTGATAACCATTACACCATGGAACCCGCACATGCTCTGTCGAAGTGTAATACGTTTTTGTAGGTGTGCACAAACGGGCCTGAAAAAATTGTGGTGAAAAAAAACGATTCAGCCCACTGAGATTTGAAATCGGATTACTGGCTTCCGAGTCCAGAGTGCTTACCATGACACGATGGAACCCTCACATAGAGTGAAGGAGGGTAATACGTTTTTGTAGGTTTGCACAAACGGGCCTGAACCAATAGTTGGGGAAAAAGACACTGGAGGTCGCTCCGAGACTTTAAATCAGATCACTGGATTAAAGTCCAGAGTGCTCACCATAACACCACAGAATCTTCACATGCTGTCTAGGAGAGTAGCACGATTTTGAAGGTGGAAGCACGGGCCTAAATCAAATGTTGAGAGATAAGACTTTAGAGGTCCCACTGAGATTTGAACTCAGATCACTGGATTCAGAGTGCTCACCATTACACCATGTAACCATCACATTGAGTGGAGGAGGGAAATAGAATTTTGTAGGAGTGCACAAACGGGCCTGAACCAATGGTTGAGTAATAAGACTTAAGAGGTCCCACCGAGACTTGAACTCGGATCACTGGATTCAGAGCCCAGAGTGCTCACCATTACACCATGGAACCCGCCCATTGAGTGAAGGAGGGTAATACGAGTTTGTAGATGTGCACAAATGGGCCTGAACCAATTATTGAGTAATAAGACTTTAGAGGTCCCACCAATGTTCATGCCCCTTTAAGACGGCTACAGTGCGTCTAGTCACGTGACTCCACCCATCTGAACAAGAACGAAAGCAGACGACGCGGTCGTAGCTGGCGATTCGAATCAAGAAGCGGCTGACATGGCTGAAGACAAAGTAACGTTAGTTGAAGTTGTTCCTGTTGCGCTAGTCATGTCATTATCCACACCGCTTATCTTATACAGGGTCGCGGAAGGGTGCTGGAGCCTATCCCAGCTGACTACGGGCGAAAGGCGCACTACACCCTGAATTGGTTGCCAGTCAGTCACAGGGCAGGCATAGACACCGTCACTGAGTGGGAACTGAACCCACTCTGTCCGCACACAACTCAGGCGAGTGCAACACTACACCGTCAGTGACTGTTGCGCTAGTCCCAAAGAGAAATTCGACATCAGTTGATTGGAAATGTTTTGGGTTCCATAAAGACGATGTTTGAGCAAAAGAACACGAACTACAAAGTGCGCTGTGAGCACCAAAAACAGCGCGTTCAACCTTTTCTTTTTCACTACCCACAACACAACCACGCCATGCTGAAAGTTCAAAGTGAGAAGTAAGGTTCGACAAGTGACATGCCACACGAGAGAGCGTCTCAGAGGTGGATGTGATAGCTTAGCACATAGCTAAAGATATAGCTCCTCTGGCTACAGTGGAGCACACGGGATTTAAACACCTCTTGAAAGTAGCCGACAAGAGGTACGAAAATATTTGTCGCAAACCATACTTCCCGATATGGACAACATCGGGACGGGAGCTTAGACATGTCAAGCATTTTGCATCCACATCCGACTTGTGGCTGAGTCGCAACATGGATCCCTGATTGAGCCTGACTGTGCATTACATAGACGACAAGTGGCGACTGCGCACCAGAGTACTCAAGACGGCACCTTTTCCCGATGATGCACACTTGTTTATTTGGCTTCCATTGACATTTTGTTTTCATTTTATTTAGCATTTTTTTTATTTGGCATGATTTATATTGTTTACAAGAGACCTTTACACAAATCGAGGTCTTTGCACACGGCATGCTTGCATCTTGGCGCAATCTATTTGGAGAAAAGGATTTTGCAAGAGGTACCCTTTTTCTCCTGTTCTTTGTGACATTGTTCAAGTCATGCAAAGCAAGCTATTTGAAATGTTTATACAAATGATTGTTGTACTTTTATTTTTCATTGAAAGTAATCCAGTTGGTCAATAAAAAAAACAGTTAATATGCATTTCCAGCATTTATTTTGATTTTGGCCCATGGGGGGAATTTATCGTGCATTTATCATTATCGGGGTGAAATTGCTCAATTTATCGCGATATTGATTTGAGGTCATATCGCCCAGCCCTACGTGGTGTAAAGGTGAGTGCGCTGGACTCTGAATCCTGCGACCCGCGTTCAAGTCTCAGTGAAGCCTGTGGTTTGTTACTGTGTGATGTTGTTGTGCTTAAAATTACGCCATTAAACCCTGATAACCCCTACACGAGAGTATATAGGTTCCCAGTAAATGACAAAAGTATTTAAGAATTTCGCTTCACAGAGACAGCATCCACAACATTACACCATGGAATCTGTGTTAGTGGTGTGGGTGGCGTACCCAGAAAGCCAACAGAGATCAAGCAATATGAACCGAGCGAAGCAGACGTCAACCACTTCTGGTAACTCCCTATGCTAAAAAGTTGTTGAGAAATCTGAATCACCAATTTCATTATGTTCGACCTTGTACTGTATATGAATTGGGGAAAAAAAATATCAGACACTTATTGAGTCTTCTTCCCACAGTGGGGGTGTTCCCTCTTTCTTTTCATTTAAAGTCTTCTCCCACAGGAAGATCCCACAATGTTCATTATTGCTGAAACAAGATGAGAAAAGATGTGATTTCTATCATTCCATTCATCAGGAGGAAGTTTTGTTGCGGAAGGATGATGGTGATTGCATGGCATGCGATTGCAAAGGGACAACAAGAAAAAAAAAATAATAGGGAGGGTTGCGGTAATATGAAGCCATCCTTGAGGGACTTCTAGCGACATAAAGGGAAGTGCAGCGAGAGAGTGGGCTGTTTATTTACTGCACACAAGCTGCCTCCCTCCAGGGCTTTTTGAGTCGAGCTTGTCCCCATCGCTACCTCGGCTCCCAGCCTCCAGATAAAACGCCCCACGCTTTTAGGCTCCGCCCATCCATAGGAGGAACACTGCAGATGGGAAGAGAGAGTGTGAAAAGTCCCTTTTCCTCATCTGGAGCAAAAAAACAAGCGCCTCATAAGTCCCAGTCCAAATTGTTAGTTTTTTCTCCTCGCTTCCCTCTTGCTCATTGAGGCAGTACAGCTACAAATATGCAGATGTGACACTTGAATAGGGCTACTCCAGGGCATCTGCGAGTAGTAAGGCAAAAGAAAATGAAACAAATGAAGGAAAAAAGGGGTGCTTAAAAGGCAAAACTGGAGGAAGCCTGAGGGATGGAAATATTTGAAATAGTGAAGAGATTGTTCGTGCGAGTCGGTGCAATGTGGGGGCGCCACTTGTCAGTGTGGCCCCGGTCCCAGGTGCCCTCCTGTTTCATGGCTCTCGCAGCCTGTCAGGGAAAACAGCCGAGCCGTGCAGACAACTGTGCTCGGGGAGGCTGCGGGGGCGACGGCAGAGGAAGAGGAAGAGCGACTTTTTGTTTTCCATTTGCCGCTTCGTCTCCATCAGTGTCCCCGTTTATACCTTCATTTCATTCCCGGGGTCTTTCAGGGGCCACGCGAGAGAAAAAAAGAGTGCAGTGGTGCCTTGAAAAAATAATGACTTCTATTCCTTATGAGACCATCCGTCTTATGGTCGTTAAAATACGGTAATCCGTTCTTGGCCTCCCTAAAAATATATATATTTTTTGTTATTTGCATTTAATAAGAAAAAATATATACTATTTTTTGCTCTTTTTAAATTCGTATTAAATAATATTGTAATGTATAGAAACACAGTAATGACTGGGACAGCGCTACAGGATGGCCACCCCCATGATTTTTTCCCCCCATTTTTTTCTCATATTATCTGCATATTTAAAGAGTAAATGTACAATTGATCAGAATGCAAACTCTAAAACAATCTATATTCAATTCTTACAATCATTGCTTACACACCAACGGTTGGCGGTAAAAAAAAAAAAAGGAAAAAAAAAGGAAAAGCCCAGTTGAGAAGAAACTACGAAAGTGAGATGATTTGAGTGGCGCTCTGCAATAATGCGCAGCGTACCCTTTCGACATTTTCAGGGGAATTAGCCTAGTTTGTGAAATGTCATGGCCATCGCTCACCTTATTCTCCCCTGTTAGCATGTGACCTTATTTCTCTTATCTGTGGCGGCCATGCAGGACCTCTGCTCATCTGCGTGTGTGTGCGCGTGTCACTCGCTCGTATTATCGTTTTCTTTCTCACAATGTGGATATTTTCATATTTTCCATGCCGGGTTTCTTTCGTTGGTTGATCTTGCGAAGAGCTCCATGTGAATTTGACGTTAATATAAAAAGTCAGGAAAGCTTTTCATCCCGTCCGAGCATGCATTGATTTCAAGGTGCAATTTTATCGACAAGAACGCCACCCCCCCCACCCCTTGTTCCCTTGAGTTCATACCCATGGATGCTGCGTCTGTGAATTCAACATTCGAATCACAATGCAGATTTTTTTTTTTTTTTAAAGCAATTTAAATTCCAAAGAGGTTTTAACTGTCTCACTTGAATTATTTACCTACGGATTTGATGGAGAGGAGGGAGCAACTATTGATTTGAGAGATTTAGGGCCTGTTGGCTGAGCTAAATGAAGGAGCGTGCTGGTTACTGGAAGTTCTCATACGGCTGCCGCACAACACTCTTGCAGTGTGCGGGGTTCTGTCGCAACATTTCACAAGGGGCCGAGTCTCGCCCCTTGGTATTGTGGATATTGAAATTTTGAATCGCAGTTGCACATGTGGCAAATACAAAATTCCGGGAGGCTTTCACATTGGCAAAAAATCAATTTCTGTGATATAAGCCCGTGAGACACAGCCGCCCACCATATGCCGCAAGCAATATTAGCACAATATGTATAGTACAGTCCACATATGTATTTTGTAATTTTTGGTATAATTTTTTATGGCGCTGTGGATGAATTAGTGAAGCTTACCGCGCCACTTACATTCAAATTATTATCATTTATATTTTTTTATTATTTATTTTTGTGTGGGGTCACAAAAAGGCATAGGGAAGTATGCTGGCTCTCAGTTGTCTCCCTCTGTCCTTCCTCTCCCTGTAACTGTTCACCCCTCCGCTATCTGCACAGCCGAGAAGGAGAAAAAAAAGTGTCTCGCTCCTCGAAATTATTTCAGAGGCGAGCAGCCTTTCATTTTGCAGCTGCTAGCAAGTAATCCAAAAAACAAATCAAAAGAGCAACTAATTAACGGTGACAGACAGTTTTAGTTGCAATTGAAGCTTTGACTTTTTAAAACCAAGGTAAACCATCAAACCAGTTATGTGCCCATGCCCATTGTCAGAGATACTATTTTCCAGAATGTCTCACTTTAGCTGAATAGTAGCATTTTATACATTTCTGTTTGCTTTGTTTTGCCATGTTGTGTATATTTTTGTATTTTTCTTCATCAGTACTATGAGGGAATCATTTTTATCTTCATATTTGTATTTTCTTTATGCTATGAGGACTAGTTGTAGTAGAACTAATAATTATGGAGATTAATATCGTACCACACAGTCTTTAAATGTTTGTTGCATATCGTCAAAAAATGTACAGGTTCCATTTCTAATTCCATTCAATATTATTTTTCAATTTCTGTCAACGTGGCAGAATATTCAATGTCACAAAATACACGTATATAATTAGAAAGACGCCAAATATCAAAATTGACGAAAGTGATGGTTGTTGTTCACCCTTTGTGGGGCTCTGCACTCTACTGTTTATTTTGTTTTTCCAAGTCAAGATGCACCCAAGTGTGTGTAGAGGATGTTTGGTAGCAGGTGTGACAAAGGGTCACCCACAAGCGGCCTCGGGCCAACAACCTTAATACTGGCTCAGACTGCTACATGTCTGCCGTGATGATGATGATGATGATCCAAGGAATGGTGCGCGAAGGGTCAATGAGGGTGGTGGTATATGGCGTATGTTGCAGGCGGGGTTGGGAGGGATCAATACATAATATCTTACAAATTGAATTCGACCTGGATCAACCCGGAGGGCGTGTGTGACCGGCTGAGAAGTGCGGACGAGAGCACAGTAAATCCAACTGATCATCGCCGAGGTGGGAGGTGGGGGCTGAGGGCCTAATGGGAGGGGTTTTGGAGGGAGGGCGCATTAGGGAGAAGGTGCAAAGAGCTGCCTTTAGACAGGAGGCGGTGGAGCGGATGGGGGGAAGACGGAAGAAATACAGGTTTATCACCCCCAGTCAGCCCCTGGGGGCAAGCAGGTTACTGATTGTGAAGAGAGGAGTGGGGGGCTCTTTGTGCTGTTATCTTCAAGAGGCTTTACCTCAGCCTTGTCCCTTGTATGGTCATTTTTATCATCTTATCTCCTAATGTCTATTTATGTCCATGCATGAGTGCTCAGACAGAGTGGAGCATTGTAAAGAGTATTAAAGGGTGTGATGGTTTGCTCTGTCAGCGGCAGTAATTAGCTTCACTGAACTGTGGTCAAATCCGGAACGAAGACCTCTACCAAGGTGAACAAAAGTGTGAAAAGAAGTTGTTTTTGTGTTGGTTTGTACAACCACATTGAGGCAAGCTGCGTTTTCTGCAATCAGAAACGTGCGCTATGCAAAGAATGAGCCAGGAGATGAATATACTGGCACATTTAATTTGGAAAATGGGCAGGTTTTGTTCAAATGTTTATGTAAAATATGGAAACAATCATGTTTTAAATTTAATATTTAGAATAAATTTTATTATAATTTGCAAATATTTTATAAAATACACAAAAATAATTTAGTCTAGGCAAAAAAGTGTTTTCATATAATAATATAAATAGGTGAACTATTTATGGAGGTAAATTAATAAGAAAATTAGTCAATGAATGTACCATTTTTTAGAGGTAAAAACTGCTTTTTTTAGTCAACAAATATTACAAAGCCTTATTTATATGAATGCTCAGTCAATTCAAGCCAGCCAACCGTATGTTGCCCACAACAGAAGCAGCTGGCCAGTAGGGGGGCCCACAACTCGCTTTGGTCGTCACATTCATTTACTTGAAGACTATTTAAATATTGTCAAACAAAATTTTGTATAAATAATATTTAGAGAATGATTATTTGTAAATCATGACACATTTCGGGTCTGGGGTGTAGATATGTATCGTTACCTACTGACTCATACTTTGATATGTCCAGTAGCTCCTCTTCAATAGATAGGGCCAACGTGGGGCGCTCCACGCCACCACTCCAAAGCGAACAATTTGACTTCCTGCCTGCTTTGTTCTTCATATACACCGCTATTTGTCGTTACCGCGTTCGCTGTGCGGCGACGTCTCAACATCTGCAACTGGCAGTTGAGTATGTTGCTCAAGGACACCTCGACATGGTCACAATGGCCGGGGATCAAACCCACAAACTCTGGTTTGGGAGACGACCACTCTTCTACTAAGCCATGACACACAATGTAAGCATAACAAAATCTCTTGAACGTTCTCTAAAAGTTTCAGAGATTTATTTATTTTTTGTTGCGGAGCAAAAAGGAGTCAAAGTATCCATAACCTCAGACATTCATTGAATATTCACGACGAAAAATGTGCTTGGTGGTGGCGATGGTGTCTGTGGTCACATATTGTCTGGCTGCTGGGGGGGGGGGGGCAAAGGTCATGGTCAATGTGAAAGCCAATCTGCGTAGCGGAAAAGCCGCCGCTCAGTTCAACGGCCCTCCACTATCGCCCCGGCTTGAGTGACACGGGGGCCAGCGAGCGGGTGTCGCTTACACGGGAGGCTTGGTGTACCGCCAGCCGGCCAGGGTGGGGGCCACATTTATTTGAGGGCATCTAATTGACACGTCGGGATCGATGGCGCAAAGGAAAGCCTTTCTACGATACCCCCCCAACCCACCTCGACCTCCTCATGCTGGGGGGGCTCGTCACAACCGTGCCAGTGAGCTAAAAAACACTTGGCCCCCCCACCCCTCTCGTTAAATCCCCCTCACATCCCTTACACAGACACACACAGATGGAGACAGACACACACACATTCTGGGAAACAGACACCAGAACGACCTCCACAGCGGCAGGCGATCGAACGCGCAAAATTCCTTATTGATCATCACCCCCTCACTGTTTAGTGGGGAGGGGGGCAAGGCAGGGCCGCATAGCAGGAACCCGACTCTATCGATATTATACTACGGCCATGTTGTTCAGCAAAAACTCATCATATTTTGGTGTGAATTTGCACAATGCCTCAAAAATTAGTTCTGTCGTGCTTGAAAAGTAGTTCAGATGTCATGCATTAAACGGCTCTAATTTATAACATGGCAGATGGATCATTTGCCTGATCGTGGTCATGGTCGGAATATGGCGGCCAAGAAGCTAGCGTAGCTCGTTAGAAAACTTCAAAGACAGTTAAAAAATAAATATATATATTTTTTAAATAATATATATATATATATATATAAATATAAATATATTTTTTTGTACAAGTGAGAATTATACAATAATTGCAGGCATAAAACCTACAAATGCTCATAATATATACAGATATGTGCATTGTACTTTTTTTTTTTTTCCCATCTATTAAGTAAGGCCTTTGGAGGGCTTATTAAGACGCTACTTAGCCAGGAGGCAGTGGCACCTGTCCCTTTGCTGTCGGGATCACAAAGTAACTGGGGGATGATGACGGGGAGGCAAATAGGTCCAACATGATTACAGGGCTGAAACCACCCGCATGAGGGCATGTGTTTGTCTTTGGGTGGACCGCCAGCATGACATAGATTAGCATAGATTTGCATACAAGCACACGCCTGCCGGAACATCCCTCCCTCTTGCACGTGCCTTATATACAATAATCCCCCCGCATACACACTTGACACACACTGGGGTCACCCTACCCCTTACTCCCAATGTAAATAGGATTGTCGTCTACCGGTTTAGCCTTGACACAAACCTTCTTCCGTCAGTTTTATGTAAAGCAGAGCGGGGCAACCTTTTTTTCCTTCGGCATGTTCAATAAAAATGTGATATGTGATGGGACAAACGTTAATGTCGACTAGGATGTAAAATTACATTTTAGCCACGCACCTATTTTCTGGAGTGCGTGTCCTTATAATGGTTGTACTTTGGGTCAAACATCAATGAACCTAACTCATGTTTTTGGAATGTGGGGAGAACCAAGATTCAAACCCTGAGCTTCAGAATAGTGAGGCATACATTAACCACTGTGTCACAGTTTGTAGCGCTAAAGAACATATTTGCCCAATTCTAACACTCTCTAATTACAAAACTCAAATCGCCTTGACATGCGTTTTTAATGAGACAGAGTGATGAGCCAAATCTTGAGGGACTCCTCCTCTTGGACACGTTTTACTCTTTTTTGACAGGTGCTGATAATTGGCGTCAAAGAAAAAAAAAAAGGAAGAAAGGAAGCCACTCCAGTTGGCACAAAGTAGAAGCGTCATTGGTGGATGTAAATGGATCAGCTGCATCCAATTGCCGGCACTCGGTTGAGATAATTGCAAGGTCGCGTTTAAACGCTTCGGCCCCGCGGGCGTCTTGCATTTGAGCCATGACCTAAATATGTGACTGAGATATTTCTGTAAAGAGGTGACCCCCTTTGTCGCCCCCCCACCCGTCCTGTCCCCCCATCCCGGTGTGGACACCTCATCCGGATGGGGGTTCTAATTGGTTTGGGCCATACTATTGTCAAATGACTGTAATAATAACCACACAATGGAACCTTAGAAGGCAGCCACAATTTGTCACAGGCATTCCCTAGTTTGATTTCCCCATGGCAAACAATCGGGAAACATTTATTTAATGGACAGGGGAATGTGCTCATTTAAGAGAAAAATATTCATATATCTGTCCTGTGATGTTTATGCATGACTTATTTTCAAGGAAATATTACATAAATATTTTCTGTGTTGTGTATGTGACGGTGATCGCCTCCCCACACTGAGTTTCTTCATCCAAGACACAGTCATCTCGACTGGGCCAAGATCCAGAGACCCTTTCAAGCAATGGACCAGAATACACTGATAGTGTTAGCATCTAATAAGTGGAGCATGTCGAATTGTTTCCTACTTCATGACCCTTGATGATTTGCACTGCAGATTCTAAATCATTGTATATAGAAACAATACAACACGCATGCACCTCTCGGTTGTATGAGATCCAGAAATGCTCCATATTGGTAATTTGGCATTAAAGCAATGAGCGTTTGCATATTCATCAGTCACACGTCTTACAAATACACTCTGATTTTCTTAATGCTGTCATTTGCGCTTTGTCCTCCTTAGTGCTTGCTGAACATATGGGGATTTTCCGCCACAATGATTTTGTTGAAAGGACAATGCAGGCACAATTTTTTTTTTGTTGTGTCTCTCGTCATTATTGTGCGCGTGTTTGTGTGTGTGTGTGCGCATCCGCGAAGCTTTGTGTGCCGCGCAGCTGCTGCCTTTGAGTCAGTGCTACTAGAAGTGACGTCAAGAGCGCCCAGCAAAGCGTATTTCTCACTGCTTCGGGTTTCACTTTGTTACCATGGCAGCAGCTGCTACTTCCTGCCCGACTGGGTCTTCCTGTGCTCATTCATTTATTTTTGTAGCATGCTTACTCCAGATAACTGTTTACTGTTTATTTACCATATATGGTGCTCCGTGCATGTAGGGTTCCCCCTTATCTGCCTGCGCACAACAGTCATGTGCCATGCGCCCAAATTAAGCATTGAAAAATGCAGCCATTTGCACACAATTATCACCACCTACAGTTGAATGGAATGTTAATGACTGGGCAACATACAAAAGCAGCACAAGTTACGTTTTGGGGGGGGCTCTCATTATTGGCTATAAATGTAAATTGCATTGTTGGTTTCATACCCAGCAGGGGGTCATCAAATGTCTTTGAGATGTATTCTCAAAACGGCTGCGGGGTATGTTAACATGTGACCATTTGAACTGGAAACTGATGGAAATGTGGCGTTTTAACCATTCATAACAAAAGACTCGGAAGAACAAAGTTTGTAGAACTGTGGAGAACAAGGACTATCCAACAACCAACCCAACCAATTTCTACAGCACTTTCCCTCATTAGGGTGAGCCGGAGTCTGTCACGGATGACTGGGAGAAAGATGGGCTACATCCTGGATTGGTCGCCAGTCAGTCACATATAAAGACAATCAGTTATTCACACGCATATTCATACTTCTTTGGACAACCTTTCTACTATTTGGCAGATGTCTTAACCACTACCCCACCATGCTGCCCACCAGTACCACATTTGGCGACAAGAATGAAGTAAATCACAGAATAACACTGTCAAAATAGGCATTCCGAAATATATTTAGAGTCCTTGCGCAAGATACTGAAACCCCAGTTGCTCCTGATGCTTCATCATCAGTAGGTAAATTAGAAGTAATTGTAAAGTGCTTTGCGTGCCTTGCAGGTGGTCAAGCGCTATAAGTGAGAGAGCACAGACCAATAATTTGAATGTAGTTTGAGCTACTGTTGCATAAAGAAAAGATATAGGGTATAGGGCTCAAATCCACAACATTGAGCGAGCCAACAAGTCATTAGCTTTCATCCAGCCTCACCTACACGGTCAAAATATGCAGTTACCATGTCTGCTGGATTGATTCAGTCAGTGCGCTCTGAGCTACTGTTGCCAGGGAACACACACAAACCAAGTTTGGTAGTTACCATCAGGTCGCTAGCAGCGTCTGGTTTACTGGACAATTGTGATTGTTTCAACTCGGCCTCAAGCATAGTATACTAGATATGGGTGTAACCCTAATAACGGTAGAACTGCCTATGGCAGATCTGGTAGTCTAAGTTTGGGTTTAGCTAACTCTAGATTCAATGAGGAGGTTGGTTGTAACTAAGACATATTGTAGAGGACAAATGAAGCACACAACATATAAAGTTCAAATTTTGAAATAGTGAATATATTCAAATGTTCCACTGCTAATGAGTAAATACAATAACAACAGCACTCAGAAAATGAAATAGATAGGGAAAATGTATTCAGATACAATCCAAAGTTTAAACAAAATGTCTAAGATCTCAAAAAAAAAAAGAATGAAATTGTCCTACCGCCACTTTAATACTTTGCGTTTCACTCAAGACGTCCAAGAGAAAGGAACGCAGCGATGACTACAGATGAGATGGCTGCTGGAGATCCAGGCATCAGGCCAAATGAAGATTAATTGTTGGAATTAGACATCACGAATCCAGGACCAGAGAAACCTCAATAAAGTCAAAAACAGTCTGCACAAAATGTGCGGAGAATTATTCACTATTATGTTGCATATAACTCATTTACTAACTTAATATAAGACTATAACTTTGCATTCAAATGTCCAACTTGAACTTTAATGTACATCAAAATAGGCATCAATATAGGCTGACATAACCATGATCAAGTACAGCATAATACTTTATATTAGGCTGCTCTAAAATAATCATTCTCATACTTAAAACGAATGAATTGGAATGCAATTGACCTTAATTAGTCACAAAACACATACCAATTGCAGAAATGCATTCGATAGTTATGTCGTGTTGCATAAAGTTGGGACTTGTGTGGCCTCTATTCAAACTTGTAAAATTGCTAATAAGATATTCTACACACAAAATGGTAAAAAGGTTTCCAAACGAGATTACACATTCAACAGTTACCACAGTAATATCTTTATGTAACCCCAACTCTTTATTTTTCAATTTCCCTAAAGGTGTGAATTAAAACCAACGTTGAAGGCGTTTAAACGGCTCCTCAACGACTTTAGCATGCTAACGTAGCACAAAATGCTAAGGTCACAGGACTCACCGGGATAAGCACGTTTCATGATTCCACGATTCAGATACAAGTCCAGCATAAGAAGCTCCTAAAATATGTTTAGAAATATATATTATATTAGTTTCAATTATGTTCGTAAATCGACTTCTATTCACTTAAGATATCATTCCATGTCTCTTGTCGCTCTCGGCGTTCGCAATGACGTCATCATAAGTAAACGTTTCGCTGAGTGAATTCTTATACTGCCACCAAGTGGCGAGAGTGTGAAGTACACATCAGTCAAGTACAATGTAATTATGGAGAATTCATAATCCAACCATAATTGGGCCAAATTAACAGGATCACACTGGTATGGGGGCGGCACAAATGCTTGTAAAAGCGTGCCAAACGAGGATATACTACTCTCAGCTATCATCGCAAAAGCAGATGGCCCATACAGAATCAAATCCACGACCTTGGTGTTATTAAAACTAAACTATAACCAACTGAGCTAACCAGGCACGGATGTCTTTGCAGCTTCAAGTACACACCCTGTTTGGTAGTGCCCTGTTTGATCGCGCCTGGTTTACTGGACAAGTGTGACTAATTCAAACTGTGCTCAAGCATAGGACACTTGATAGGGGTGAGGGGAGCCTCCACAAATGCTTGTAAAAGAGTGCCAAACGTGGATGTGCTCCCCAAGCAATGTTGTCGTTCCTCCTGTCCGATATTGATATGAACGACTTGAAATAGAATGACCGCAAACGGATGAGCTGCAATGCACACTGCATGTGACCAAAAAAGATGAACAACCGCCCATGAATGCTCAAGTGCGCTCAAGTATGGTACACTTCCTTGAGGCCAGTGGGAGCTAAAGTCTTCAAATTGTGCCTAGTTCCTTATTAATATTAAACGATGTACACAGTGAGTCCTTGGTGTCCACCTTGGATTAGATCTCATGCCAGCTGCATAAAGTCACAATGTGAACAACTGCACTTTGTTGGGCTCTCATCTGTGATCTCGTGTTTAAATAATCTCAATGGACAAAGGCAACAAATGAGCATTTGACTGTGATAAAAGCTCCATCTGCAGTGGAAAGTTCTTCTTTGCCGACTTTTTTGGGGGGGGGTCGTTGTGTTTGTATGGTCAGCAGGGTCCTTGTTGTCTTTTGTCTAGTTTTTGTTTGTGCGAGGAACAGAGTGGCTCTCTGTATGAGACATTACCTGCTCCATATTTATGCAGCTGTGAGAAGAATCTTTGATATCCTCCCATGCGCACTCGACTAGGGATGGCGCACACACACACGCGCACACACATGCACACGCAAACATGCACATTGACATACATGTCGCAGTTGAAGGTGTTCAGCTGTCCAACGCCATCAGTGTGTCTGCATCTGCGTATGACCCCACAGCTTGACCCGGCGACACGGCCCAAAGGTCATAGTTAAAATAAACGCTGCAAACTGTGTAAACAGGATGTGTACACATGCCCAGACATATGGCGCTCCCTAATCAAACGCTACAAAATGTGGGCTTGGGTCAAGACATGGAAATCTGCTGAGGTTATGTGGAAGTTTAATGGGAAGAAAAGTTTTATTAAAATATCAGTCTTGAAAAAGAGTCTTGTGTCAATTCTATTAAGCCATTTTCTGTTGCGCTTGTGCGCAGGTGAGCCGGAGCTCTCAGCTGATTGGGTTAGAGGCGGGGTACCCTCTGGATACGTCAGCCAATCACAGGGCGCATAAATAAAAGGAAGCATTCACACTCACATTCACACAGGATAATTGGGACTGCCGCCTCGTAACACAAATGTAAATGCAGAGCTTTGTGTCATATGTGATGTTTACTGCCTGTAAGGCTCGGTTCACATCAAATGGATTGTGAGCGTTTTCGGCAGCGCTGTTGAATTGAAGTCGATTGAGTAACTGTTAATGAGCATTGTGTTGCGTGTTTATGATTACGGTAACGTACAACTTTTTTTTAATTAAAGCTACAGCTTGATAAAAACAAGTTACAGGTACTTTAAAACTTAAAACAAGCTCTTCCATTTAAGACAAACTATGGTAGGTCAATTTCATTTTCAAGTGCCTCTTTTTGACAGCAGCAGCCTATTAAGGCGTAAACTAAAAATACACATTTTTCTGTTTCTCAGTGCTTGCTGCAGTCAAAACTCCTCTGAAAAATGTCTCAATAATCCCAACATATACAGGACATTCGTTAAAGGGAAGAGATCCTGGTTCCTCATTAAGCATTCAAGTAGAGGCAATCTTGCGTTCATCACTCAACGGGGATATCTCAGTCAACTCCTTCCCCCAGCAGGAAACAGCACTTCTAATTGTGTGGGCTTAACATCTTGTCACTCAGCCACCAGTTTCTAGGAAGAGGCAAAGAAGTTGTGTACTGATTAAACAAAAAAAAAAAAAAAGAAAGAAAGAAAAGCGCCTGTTTGGTCGCAGTTCCCACAGGATGTCTCTCTTTAAATGTTAAATTAGGGTCTTGATTATCCATATTCATTTCCATTCTTATTCATTTAGATCCTGAAATTATTCATGAGCTGAGAATAAAGACTGAAGGCACCGGGAGAACATGTAAAGTCCACACAAGAAGTACTAGATGTGGTCGGGTTGCTAGATGTGGACGGGGTCCTTCGGTAGCCTTTGCGCCTGCTGATGACGTCACGCGTTCTAATATATTTTTGTAATATATTTATTTGACTCCACGTTTGTCACAACGGTATCGAACGCTGCACCTCTGAACTGTGGGGGCGGACGTGCTTAACCAATCATCCATCGTGCCGCCCATTTTGGATTCCCATGGTCATTAAATCATATACATTAATGGACTTTTTTTTTTTAATGGAATAGAATAGTGTTTAGAAACACACTGTCATGCAAGCCGATTTTTATTTTATTTTCTTAATATTTGGAGGCAATTTAAAACTGCTAATAGGTAGGCGCAGTGTTTTGCTGTCAGCGCGTGTGAACAGATGTACAAAAACTGCCGTCACAAATTGCAGCGCAGTCGTGTGCGTGCGTCACCGCTGTTGACGTCAAAAAAATAAATAAAATAGCAATGGAAAACAACACGTGTTAACACCGGCATGACAGGTAGGCTGGCTTTGCTTTGCATTGCCGTGCGCAGCCAGCCCTCATTATGACAAGCAAGTACAACAATAACACCCTGCAAGGGCTGCTGTGGCATGTTTGCGTGAGTGTGTTTTAAATTCAGCAGCATGTCTTTATCTTAGATCTCACCGAGAAAACCCCCCAACTTTTTGGAGCATCTCTCTCCATCCTGCAAGGAAGGACCAGCTTCTCTCTCCATCTCTCTCTCTCTCTCTCTCTCTCTCTCTCTCTCTCTCTCGCTTGCCCATGTCTGTCAAAGAAGACGGTTGAATGCGGAGGCCGAGAGTGACAGCGAGAAAGAGGCAGCTACTTCTCAGAAGAGGCCTCCTGACAGTTGCAGTTTGACTGGAAGTCATGAGAAGGTTTGCAGTGCCTGAAAAAAAGTGCCACATGACACTTGTATTTATAATCAAGTGTGTGTTTTTTTTTTAAATGTGATGTCAATTGTCAACGAAAGGCCTTAAGAAGCTGCAATTCGCCCGCAAGAATTCCGGCGAAGAAGGCAAGGAAAATCTCCTTCTAAGGAGGAGAAGCCCAACTGAAACGTTATCTCTTCTCGAAGTTTTGGTAGTCGGGCAAGCCCCAACAAGGTTTGAAAAGAGGAAGAAATAATGCAGGAATGTACCAGTATGTGAATTTACTTTTTTTTTCCCATCATTTTGACAAGTGACATTTTTTTAAACTTGTAAGACAGTTAGCGATGTTTAAATGAAATTGATGCACAGATCACCTTCACCTTACACAATTAAAAAAAAGTTATTGCACCACAAATCGGCTTTTTTGGGGGGCGGAGTGATATTGTATTCATCGCAATCTTTTAAAACAAAAAACAGATCTCCTGAGCCCAATTTTCACATTTTTTTTTTAATACTTAACGTGCATCTTATTTTTACAACAAAGTACTAAATTTCAATGCAACTGTTTGATTTTGGTCTTGAGCTGAAAAAAAAACTGCTTTTACGAGACAGAGGCACACCTGGCGGGAATAGTTATGGATGTTGTCATGGAAACAGATTTATCAGAACTGTTAAGAACGTGAACTTTGCTCATCACGAGTCATTGCCAACCCGTTCTGAGACAGACCGATTGATGCACAAGATTCAATGACACTCTAGTTTGACTTCCTTCCCCATTTTCATGCCGTTGCCGTTTGTACAGAACAGAGACAGAGAAACCAGGTGGAAAATGGCTTCCGTACCGGTTGTGTAAAAAGCGCTCCATCGATGCTGTCCCGTCTCGCTTATATAGGAGAGAGTGAGTCGTGATACTAAGAGTCAAGAAGGAAAATTGGCGAGTAGACCTCATCCCTTCATTCCGCGTCAATGCCGTCTATGCACAACTGCGACATGGGGGGAAAAAAATAGCGTTTGTATGCAGTGTAAATGAGCTATAAAAGCACCACCTGTGTGACTGATCAGATATTGTCAACTAAATTCCAATGTTTTGTAATTTTTAACACAGTTTCAAATTCTTTCTTGTCCTTTCCTCTCGCGTCTTAGTAAGAGTTAAAATAGTCATACGGCATCCAGTCAGTAAGCTTGTCAGTCGCACCTTGGCTTTAATATTAAGACACACGCGCGGGACACAGTGCCTAGCTTAAAAGCTTCTCTCATTGCTTTTCAAACAGAGGTGCTGTGTCTGACCATCTGAAATGTTTCCTAGCTAGTAAAAACATTAGCTAACTCCTACTTTTAAAAACATAAATATTGAGCGACAAGTAAATGCGACAAAAAATGAGGACGGCTAAGAATGATTGTGCGTTGGCATTGATTGGTTGACGTTAAGAAATGTTTACTGTGCATGCTGGTCCAACATTTCAGGCGACTAAAATCAAAAGCTTTATCTGACATTTTTCGGATACTCTACACACCTCTCACTGTCTCATTTCTGAGACAAGCTGCAGTTTTGTCAAAAATGTAATGGAATAATGTGTGTCTTGCATGTTTATAAAGGGCATACATATAATAATGTCTTAAATTTTAGAGGTGCCAGGATTCAATTTAGGGGGTCTTGACCACCCCAAAATGCTTGCGTTATGATTTCTAGATGTTGCCATAGGAGTTATATTGGAAACTCGCCTGCCTTAATAGGCAAATATGGCTCGCTCCAGTTAAATGTAATAAGAGTGAGATGCTATGTAATCAATCCAATACTTCTCTATTTGATTTGATCACATTACTTGAACAAATAGATTCTCCCATAAAATCTTAGACGGGATAACAGCTTTCACTCAATGTTATCGAATGCAGATGTAAAGAACACGCATGGATACAAGCTTGGATTCTCATTTTGGCTTTTTTTTTTATTTATTACCTAAAAAAAAGAAAATGTTCTATCACAAGTCACACTGAAATGTATTGCTTAAGAAAAAAATATATTCATATATATTTTAACTTTTTCCTTTTTTTTTTGGGAGAAACATGGTCTGTTTCCATTATATTTCCACCAACAGAAAAAAAAAAAATCCAGACACGAGCAAGAGCTGCTGCCTTGTCCCCCCCCACTTCAAAAATGCACAAAGAAATACGTAATTCACAGTTACCATTTTGGTTTCATAAATTAATACAGTCACACATGTGCTACACCGGTCTAGAGCTAGAACATTGTAAATTGTATTCTTGAATCGGGTTCAATTTCAATAGTTGGCTACAAATAACGACAGGCAACTCAAACTGTTGTGATCTGGAATTTCATTAACGTCATGTTTTTTTTTTGTATCCCTCTGTAATGCTCTATCATTTTTTTTTGTCATCTTTTTCAATTTCACACAGAAGTGAGGCACACAGAGTATAGTTCATACATATACAAAAAGAAAATAAATAGAATTTGACAGAGGAGTGGAGGGACAGGAGGATGAACTGTCCTTTTGGTAATGTTGGATCCGAGGAAAAAGGAAGTGCTTGTGGTCCTCACAGGACCTTTCTGGCTCTTTTGTGCCAACAGTTCAAATTTCGCCTCTTTTTTTTTTTCCTTTCTTTCTTTTTCTGGGACGTGAGGCCGAGATGATGAAATGAAAACGAACATTTCATCGACACTGCGAGGGCAACGTTTTAAGGCACAGAAGCCTTGACATAATAGAGACTCCACCAGCTCCAAAACACAAAACAACACATGCCCCGTGTCCTTGGGAGACCGACGCCTCTTTCGCACAGACCCTGCAAAATGACCCTGCATTTATCCGCCATTGCCTTTTAAGACTGAGCCCAGCAAAGGCAGGACAGATCCGGAGAGCGTGACCCCTGTAATGTCACACTGGAACGAACTCAGGAGGATTTTTTTTTCATGCAATATAAAATGGGCTACACAGGCACCGTGCAGGCTTTGATAGAACCTCCGTAGGTGGAACACTGATAGTTAATGAATGTTGTTCCGCAATTCCAAGTTGGAGAAGTTTAAACACAAGAGCGACAAGGAAATAGGGAACGGAAATGACGGCTTTTACGGGGAGATATGACCTATTATAAAAAGTGGAAAATTTCAAAGTCGACTTATTCCGTGCCAGCGCATTTTAAACATGAAAATATTACAGAATTTGCACACAATGTAAAAATGGCTACAGCCTACGTCTGAAGGCTATAGGCAGAAAATTGAGGGATAATTTTGTGTTGGAGACTTAGCAGTGACGTGGAAACGAAGCCAGCAAAAAGCCGCCCTTTTCAGGCAGATGCTACCTCCAACAGTGAACAATTCAATGTTGCCGCTGTTGATAGAGAATGAAGGGGAAAAAAAAATGGGAAAAATTCTGGCTTTTACGCACAGATAATCTCCAAAAGGTAGACAAATGCCAAATCCACTTTCTATTTCGGTTATGTTTATGCACAACAGTGACACCAACGCATGGAAAAATGAAGCAGATACTACCTCCAAAAACTCAAACCTTGCCAAATTGACTGTCCTCACAATCCATGTCGGTGACGTTTATACACAAAAAGCGACACGGAAAAGGTGGGTGTGTAAAACGGCACTGTCCCACGTCTGATATTACCTCCAAAGATGGAGAATTCCATCCTTCCTTGACAATTACTTTTCTACACAACAGCGACACTGAAAGAGGGCGGGAAAACACTTTTACCGGAACATTTGACCTCTTAGGTCGGCTTCGACTTCCAAGTGTGTGCGCCTTTTATACGGAATGGGGAGGAGGGGGATCGACTTTGGAGGGGGTTTGACATGCAGTGTAAAATGGGCTACACACGTGCTCTTCTGCTGCTGTTACAACTTCTGGGGCTTCTGACACTACATCAGAAAGCGGAAAATAGCTGGCTCCGACTTCGTACGTCATTTAAAAAGAACCGGAACACAGAAAGAAGGCGAACAAATGAGGGCTTTTACAGGAAGTGCAAAAGGGGTTACGAAAGTGATGCCTTGATGACAAATTGAAAACGATCAACAAATAAACATTCCCGTCCCCAATGTCCCCAATTTCTTTGTGAAAGGTAAGGCCACTTAACAAAAAGATGAGGTTGACCCCAGAAAAATGGTAATCTCTCACTGCAATCGCTTGGGAGTGCAATTGTGGCGGGGGCGCTCGCAAGTTCAGACAAAAAGTTGCGTGGAAAAAGTTCCGCTGGTTCCTTCAGCCTCCGCGAGTGCGTCCGTGTGTCATCCTCGGTCTCCTGGCGGGAAAGGTGGCTTCGAAGTTTTTAGGTTGAGAGGCGGGGGGGGATTGGCTCCGACTTCATTGTCACATAACAGGAATGTTCAGTGGGGCGGGCACACTCAACTTCATCTGTTCTGGTTTGTTGTTACTTTCATATGATCCCATCCCTCCCAAATACGCACGAGTAAAAATTACAAAAACCTTAACAAAAGCAGCACTGTTTGTTTTTTTTTTGTTTGTTTTTTTTTTTTTAATTTTCATCAGAAATTCATGCATGTGAACCTCCACCTCTGCTCTTCTTTTTCCATTTCATCCCCACGTCATCCGCATGCAAAGAAAACTCTTCCTGACACCTATTTTTTTTTCTATTTTTTCGTGTAGCAGCAAAACTGTGATATGTTCATGGATGTCCCGGTGGAGGCACTAGGTAACACACTGATCACACTTTTCCCCACACTTTGCCAATAAAAATAGAATTGCTAGGAGGACTTCAAATGGTTATGAAGGAAGGTGGGGAGGGGGTTTAATTAGCAAAAACTTGGTAGAAGAAGACAAACATTGGGGACGGGGGAGCAACGTACACCCTAATAAATCTTTGCCAATCGTTTATGTACATAGTCTAATTAGGTTGCGAGTTGCGTCATTAAACCGCATTTCCAATGTTTATTGGTAGTCAACCACAAAGCCACAAAGGGCTGCTGCTTTTGGAAAACAGCAAGATAGGAATAGAAATAAAAAATAGATTTTTTTTTTCTTATTAAATGTCTTCATTTGCTTTTGTCAAGATTTTAAAATCCCCCTTCTAAAGCACTTTCAGTTCATCCTTTTATCACTCCGATCACTGAGGTGGATGTCAATACTTCCAAATTATTTCTGCACACTGGTTAGAAATCGAGATCCTGTGCAAATCAAACGTTTTGAACTGTTCTATGAAAACCTGAATGCTTTGTGAACAATGCTACATCTTCTTTTCTGCTTTATAAAATAATATGTTTAAAAAAAACAAAACAAAAAAAAAAAACAACAATGACAAAACAAGACATTGAACCAGCCTGAAACAGGTCAGAAGCGGACTGCTCAAGTGAGTTTGGAGATCAGTAAAGAATGCCCGTCGCAATATTCCAAAGAGTTCGGCAGCTCTGCCATTTTTTGAGAACACTGAGGCATCTGGTGCTTGTGTCCTGTTGGGAAGTCCACTTGGAGCTCTTAGTCACTGTCCAGAGTGCGCCTCAGCACACACACGCACAAAAAGGTTTGAAAAAAAATACCACCACCACGGAATTCTGCTATGCTCAAATTCACGGTTTCATCTTGAGTCCGAATCCAAGCATCAGACAAAGTCCTGTTGCTGTGAAGGATGATGGGATTGAAGTCTGCAAAGGAGGGGCGGGGTGGGGTTTTCCTATCATCTCGCAGCCCTGCCAGCGGCCAACGCCCCCTGACCTTTGCTCTGCGCGTCCTTCCTCCTCTCAGGCCATGACGAACTCGGACTTCAAGTCCGCCTTGACGTCGGGCTTCCACACGGAGTCGTCAAAGTCCAGGTCCAGGGAGCCCTCGCTGGACATGCTGCTGTTGCTGTTGCTGCGGCCCGCCTTGCGGTTTGGCAGCCAGTGGTAGGGGCCGCGCTGGTCCCGCCGGGCCTTCCGGCGCAGGCGCTTCTGCTGCATCAGCAGCTGCAGACGCTCCACCTTGCAGCGGGTGGCGCGGTTCTCCGTCTGCCGGACTCGGTCGCCTGCGATGGGAGAGGAGAAGACAAAGTGAGCTGGGGGACCTCACACACCATGGGTGAAAGAAAAAAGACAAATATATCCGTAGCTAGATTTGGAGTTTGGTTCATCTTTCTACTCCTTGTTCTTTCTTGCGGGAAGAACAGGCTATTATTATTCCTCACTGGGTTGCAGAGTATATTGGTACCACAAAAGTACCACGATGCCTTGCCTTCAAAAACCATGCCAAGAGTGTCTGTCTACATTTCTGTATGGAAAGAGAGAAAGCCGGGCGAGTGCACCGCGGTAAATTGTAGAGTACTTTATCCGGCATCCTGAAGTAGCCACCGAAGAAAGGTCTAAATTTATTGTAGGTATATGAAATTTGCAACTAACATTAATAAATATTGTATAGTGCCTTTAAGCACAATATTGTCAAACCAAAAACAGTTTTGTGGAATGAAACACTGCTTAATGCCAACATATAATTGGAAACACCATAGATGGGCTAACAGGATTTAGTGTTAATATTCTGCACAGCCCAGTATTATTTAATATGTTTACATATTGTTTCAAAAGTTGAAGTGATAAAACCGCAGATGTCTGTCTATATACATATAAGGCTCGGAAGGACGGTGCATGTCACCACAATCTATTAGCCAGCTCCATTAGTATCTGTCTGGGAATTAAATAATGAAATAACGGGCTCCCATGTCGATAAAGCAAAGCGGGGCGGCCCATCGCCGAGCTGTGGCTCCGATCCGGCATCACATATTTGTCCGCATAAACACGCACACACGGGGCAAAACAGTGCATGCACACACACGGCAACAGCCGCAGTAGCTTTTAACGTGGATCGATGGCAAATTAAAAAGACCTATTGATTAAACCTTAGCTCTAGTGCAGCCATCCATCTCAGGCGAAGGACAACGCTATTGGCTTTCAATAGAAAATGCAAGCGAATGGAAATTGTACGCGGTGAGAGAGTGCGAGAGAGACGGGGAGATTGGGTTTTTCTTCTATTTTTTTTCCCTCATTCTTTATGGCTTCCTACTTTCCGCTCATTGACCCACAGAACCCCCCCCCCCCTCCTCATTTCTACGCTGCTCCCTCCTTTGCCTCCCCTGGGGATGCAGCTAGTTGGGGCAGTGTGAGGAAGGGCACTGGAGGGGAGGGTTAAAGAAATCCTCCCCAAGGGGCAGAGCGAGGATGGAGGGCGGAGGGGTGAAGGATCAGCCATCGGTGGCAGTTTTTCCCAATCGATAATACCCTCCTTTGCTCTACCCCCATCGGAATGACTTGTGGACCCCGCGTGGGCTTCATTTGCCTTCCCCGAGCCTTTTTCCTACTCTCTAAATATTAGCCACTGTAAATAGGAAATATGCTGGCATGGGCTGCTGAAGATCAGAAAGGATGTCAAAATGACATTTCTAAGGAACAGAGCAGGGGGGAGGGACTCCTAGAGTCAAGCCCTTGTTCCTTGGCCCCGGTTCCAATGGATTTCTTTGGGGCGTCTATTACAGGCCGTTTTTCACTATTTGCAGACCAGTACATAAATTTGTCCATATGTGAAATTAAAAATCCTATGTGCAAACCCCCAAAACCACACCCCAGTAGTGTTGATGAAAAATTGTCTCCTTGCCACCATTTAAGTTGCCCATCCCTGCCCTCAAACATTGGAGCTTTTGTTCCCTCTCCGGTCTTCCTTCTTCCCTTTATGTCCGACACATGACAAGCACTTTCAATTCTACAAAGAACTTTCCAAAATGCAGTCGCTAATACAACAAACAGAGAGCACAAAAGGCAGTTTGATGGTGCTGCAGGAGGTCTACGGCCTTTGGCTTGGCAAGTGTTTTGGGAATGTGCTTGGAGCACCACCAAAATGAGTGCGAGCGCGTGTTTGCGTGCAGGCATGTGTGTGTGTGTGTGAGACCATTCATCAGCGTCACTACCGGAGCCCTGGGCGGCTGGGCCGGACACAGCTGGCCACAGGGATCTCCAGTCTATGTTTATGACAGTAGGGCTATTATTAGGGCTGGCTAAAAGGGACAAACCATACACACACAAATGCATTCATGCTGGCTGGCTGGCCCGGAGCCTGAGTGTAAAGCTTTGACGTGAGCACAACAACCTTGGAGGATCTAGACTGAAGTAGGGAGTGAATGGGCGAGACAAACAAATCCATTTTGACGGAAGCCCAGCCCAGCAACAAGACCAAAGACTGAGATAGGGAGAAGGGCTGGAGTGGGAGGAGATGCAGGGCCGCTGACAGCCCTGTAGGGACGCACGCTCTTCAATGACTTTTTAGACTCGATTTGCATTCTCCCTTCTTCCCTCCCTGACAACAACAAAAGGGCACCTGATGTGCTTGACTGGCTTTTCGCTCGATAGCGCCGCGCTGTACTGCGTCACTGGTCGCTGAGCCGCCGCCGCACGTGTGAGCAGGATCTTAGCGACGGATAACGGGTGCGACGGAATCGGTTCAAGCCGGTCGGAGCTTAAAATGCAGAGAGGCAACGATCTCGGATTCTTGCTCACCCGCCCCTACTCGTCTGGCTTGCCCAGGACGCTAACGTGACCTGACAAATCTAAAGGGGAGAAATGGGGGCGGGGGGGTTTGAAGAGATCCGGAAAGGGTGCGGGGGTGGCGCAGGAGCTTTCAGAGCTCTATTCTGTGGGCTTGTGTTGAACTAAGGCAGCTGCAGTGGGAGAAGGACTAAAAGGCAGCCCTATAATCCCAAAGTCCCCTCCCTTTCTCGACTCCACAATGGCTCAGCCTGGTGCCCTGTATGCAGCCCCTGTCCCTGGCCCCTACACAATGGCTTTGGCCGGGCAGGAGGGCTGGAGGGAGGTCCACCCTCCCCAGTAATGGAATTTATCTAACAATCAGCCTGCCGGGCCGTGAGTCCCGACCAGAAAAAAAAAAAATCCCCAAACTCAGCAAGTCCTTTCACCGGAGCCACGAAAGCAAGCTTTTAACCAGGCGTTTGAGGCCGAGCATGTCAAGCTTTTTTATTCACGCTTGTCTTATCCCTCCTGCACGTGAACTTGCAGTGGAAAAGGGTAAAGGCTCTCTGGAGAGAACCCAGCTATGTGACATTTTCAAGAGGCTGCCTCAAGTAGAAGTGCGTACACGTACTGAGGCGGACGCAACAGACTGGTTAGCCGTGCGGCTGAATGGAGGCAGGCCTCTGTGAAGTCGAGTTAAGCCGTCGTGTTAAGTCCAGTAAGTCATCCGTCAGGTGTCTGTAGATAAGGCTGTCCGAGCATGCTAATTCAATGGCTTCCACGGGACGCCGGGCAGGCAGAACAGGATGCACGCAGCCACAAAGAGACCAGGGTTTATTATAACAGTGAGCCACACCGGATTTGCTTCAGCTTGTTCCCCATTCATATCAGTTCCCAGAAGTTTCGATGGTGAACAGGAAGTTGGGGCAAGGGCTGTAAAGTCAAAACAAGCTTTCCTTTCACCCATTCTATTTTTTTTTCTCCCCTTACACTGGAAGCCATGGTCAATCCGCAGCTAGTTGGCTGGCTGATGGACAGGATTTAACACCACTATGAAGAATGATGGCTCAGTGTTGCGGTTTTAACAACCCCCCAGTGCTCAAGTTCAGAATAAATCTATTTCCAGGCCAAATGAACACAGAGAATGTACAGTATTGATGCACAACACAGGCATGGAAAACGAAGCAGGGGAGGCTGAATAGGAGGAAGATGGACAGATGGATTTTACAGGCGAGGCTGCTTTTGGATGACAAATGGAGGGGGGGGCGCAATAGTGTGGGCTGTTGAGTGCAGATGTAGAGACAGGAGAAGGGGAGGGGTGGGAGTAACAGCAAAGCAGGCAAAGGGAAAGGTCTTAGTTAAGAAAATAAGTTCGTGTTATTGCAACTGTTCACTGGACACTTGTGAGGGCATTCGGGTTGATACGGGACCGACTGTACATTCTCGGTCAGTCAGCTGCTAAAACTGAACCTCTATTCTGCTCACACAAAAGCAAACAAACAACAGTCACTGCATCTCAGGACCGAACCCAGCGGACAACTTCACCAAACTCCATTTCCCCCGACGGGAGATAAGGCGGCCGCACAAGACAAAGCTGTTTTCTCTCAGTGTAACCTTACAACACTGGCTCAATGTTATCTGTGTTGGACATCTGTCTGACACTCCAAATGTGGTGTCTCCTGCCGGAAAGGTGCTTTAAGAGAGTGTCATCTGAACTCCAGCACCTGCCCTTGGGCATGGGTATGTCCGATGTTCAGTCCATACTAGTCCTGACCCGTACGCACCCCTGTCGTCTTAAAGCAGCCGAAGCCTAATCTACTCTAAACATAGCTTTGCCCGGGGGTGGAAGGGGTAAACTTATCTCCTTGCTGCGGGAAAACAAAGCCATCTCGCTGTGTGACGAGTGATGCCCGACTGTAAAAGTCGAGAGAAGCTTGTATCGCATGCTATTCCGGAGACTATGTTCACACCAAATCCATTGGAGTGTTCCGCTTGGCTTAATTCGCTGGGATATCACAGGGGAGGTGTTCACAACGCAGTCGCTCATTCGCACTCACGGGGAGGGGAGCGGCTTCGCTTTGTGACGACGACAGTGTTTTCAGGAGCAAACAAAAGGAAAAAAGTTTCGACATTGCATTCAATCGGCCGACATTGTGCTAAAGCTAATGGAAGCAATATTGCAGTCTTGGTAACGTTTCAAAAAAATAAAAATTAATTAATTAATTAAGGTGTGTCCACAGACAGCAACAATCATTATCTTCTTTCCTCTCTTTTCAAAAACCCGCCAAGTGTACATGACACTGAGTATGTGACGTGGTAAGAACCGGAGCTGACTGGCTGCTGCGACACGATGCATGAAGAAAGGTGAATTTTTTAATTTTTTTTTCTTTAACGGCACCGAAAGGGCTAATGGGGGAATTTCCGGTGCTTTGCTCTGCGTCCCATCGCTCCAAAAGCATCATCCGTGTCACCCCGCACGCCACCGCGCGAAAGCACCCCTCTGTCTTTCACAAAAGGCTGTGCCAACGTTGGTTGGATAATTCTACTTTTCCTTTGGCACGTTATCAAGGCCAAAAAAATAGCGTCTGATCAAGAAAATGATGAACTGGAAATGAACAGATTCTTTCAAGTGAACAACAGGAACACATCTGTGTCATGAGTGCTTCAAAGGCCTGCATGGTGAATGAATGCGCCTGCTTGTGTGTCTGTGATTTCGTGTCATGCTTTCATGTGCAGTCACTCACCAGGGGGCTTGCACATGCGGATCTGGCTCTGGCACTGCACCAGCGGATGAAGGGTCGGCGGAGGGCTGCTGGGGTTGCCGGCGGGCACCGAGGTAGCTTTGGCTGAGAGTCCCGTTGCGCCGACCACAGGGGGCGAGGGAGGCGGCGACGGGGACGGCGAGCCGGGTGTGCCGCACTGGGTTTGGTAG
This sequence comes from Idiotropiscis lumnitzeri, assembly GCF_059441095.1. Taxonomy (NCBI): domain Eukaryota; kingdom Metazoa; phylum Chordata; class Actinopteri; order Syngnathiformes; family Syngnathidae; genus Idiotropiscis; species Idiotropiscis lumnitzeri. The sequence goes on from NC_142403.1 coordinate 13,258,005, forward strand.
CGGAGCTGGGTGAGGGACGGCGGCATGCCCTGGTAGTGGCGTGTGGCGCTCAAGAGGTCGTTGAGAATCTGAAGGATGGTACCTATATCTCGTCGAGGGCGCCCATTGCTGTCCTGGCAGTTCGGGTGCAAAGTGCCTGAGAAGAGAGAAGCGGCGTATTGCAGCACGTTTCTAAATATAGCGCCACTCGCACGCTCGAGAGGAGAGTGTGCATGTTTATTGCTCAGAGGATCAATAAAGCTCACCTGAAAAGGTCCCTGAAAAGACTCCGGGAGCGTGGTTGACAAAGCTCTCAATGATGGCGCCAGGTTTACGGGAGCGTGCTGATGAACTTGTGCCACTACTGGGGCTGTTGGTGCTGCAGCTGGCCTGGAACAACAAAATGCGAGTCGATCACAACGTGTGGGAAAGCAGATTGAAAAAAAAAAAAAGATTTTGACATTTACGTCATGATCTTGCAACTACTACTAGAAATGTACATAAAAAAAATACGAACTGGAAAATGAATACAATCGTAACCGCACAGCGTCTAACCGAATTGAATTGTTCCCCTTTCAAATCGAACGGTCCCTATTCGCACCCCATGTATCAAAAACTGGATTAAATCTTTTGTGGGGAGATGCACAACGGGCACACTATGGACCAAAATGACAAGGTATAAAGTTAGAGCAAAGGCCAGAGCAAACTTGGCAACTTCTGCAATTAATTGGACATTCGAGAGTGAAAGTCAAACCTCTGCGATATCCTGCGGGAGTGGGAGTTAAGTCACTCCAAATTAAACTTGTATTTTTAGTGCAGGGATTCTTACATCAGTTCTGTAAAGCTTTTGGGGCGTTTTGGTCAAGTCACTTTTATGAAACGCTAAACTGCAGATGGCAGCGGCTATGTCAGTGATGATTTTCAGGCTTACCTCAGGGCACAAAACGGGGGCTACGGGGCTGGCCTGGCCCATGTTGTGGCTGGCCTGGCCTGAGGAAGGCTGGTGGTAGTGGTGGTGGTCTCGCAGGTGATGGGGAGGAGACCGGAACAGACTCCCGGGGGCATGCGACGTGCGAGGGGAGCGGGCAGGAGGGGGAGGGGTGGCCGGGCTGCAGTGAGGAACGGACGATGGGGACTGATGGTACATGGGGGGCAGGGATTGGTGGTGTGTAGAGGGAAGAGGGAAGGTTGAGGTGCTCGTGGATGAGGATGTGGATGTGGAGGGCCCGGGCTGAGGCACCTGGGGATGATGTGCATGATGAGGGAGATGAGAGTGCGGTTGAGGGATACAAGGCTGTCCTGTGGGCTGGCCCACTGCGGCGTCCGAGTTGCCCCGGGTGATAAGGTGCCTGTGCTGGAGCTGCGGACCGCCCGATTGCTGAGCCGCCAGTTGGAGCTGGACGAACATCATGTGATCACCCACGCGCAGAGCCAGCGTGAGGGGGGAGCGGCCAGACAGGAAGTCGCTGACCTGGAGATAGAAAAAAAAAAAAGATTTGATTTTCAATACATAGCCAAGCCACCACAACAGCATTCATAACATGAGTCGAGCCGGTCGTCCAGCCACGCTACAGAAACTCAAGCGATCCAGTGTACAATTTCTCCTCATTGTGCCACTACACTGAACGACTAACGAGACTCAAAGTGAGTCTGCCAAATTGTAATGGGTTCCTCCTTGTCCCTTGGCCTTTCCCGAATTTAATATCGCCATAACGCCCATTACCAACAAACTGACTGTAATGAATGCGGCGTTATTAGCAGAGGCAAGAGAGAACTGTGGCAGTCAAAAACCGAGAAGCTCCCCTGCGCGTCGACTTCCTCTTCTGTCAATGAACAGTGGACAGCCGTTGAAGAACAAACAACAGAGCTTTGAGCTCCCACTCTCATGGAGACACAGACGCACCACATTAGGCCAATCCTGCAATCAATCAGCATTTTGTAACACTGGGCTATTTACATCTGCTGGATGGGGCCGACTGTTGGAAAACACACAAACAGAGCCCACTCTGACTCGCCTCCCACCGGCCTCGGGCCCGTTCTTAGTCAGCAGTGTCATTCAGAGCGGGGACAAAAGCCACCCTTCTCTCTGGCTTAGGGCCTGAAAAATCGGTCCAGCGTCCAGGAAATACACCCAGCCCGCCACGCACACACAGAATGGACAATTGTCCGTGGCGGATCTGGAAGGGATGCCCATTTTTGGAGCGCTCACAACAACAACAGAGGCCAAATGGCCGTGTGTGTGTGGAGAAGGGGATTCACTGACCCGCGAGTGGCCCAAATGGACACACAAGAATTCCACACAGACACAGCCGACTTGGAGAGAGGATTCGCGTGAAGCAACAAGAGCTTTGTTGTCCTCGACTTTGCGTGCATGGGACTTTGCTGCATCGTTTTGCCACTTGTTGCTGAAACCATGCGTGCATGCGACTGTATTTTGTTGTGAGAGTCACTCAAAAGCTTTCATCAGGTCCGCAAGCCTGAACAGTCGCAGATGCAATGTGACGCGTCGGTCCAATAAGGCGCAATACCCGCTACAGCCCACGACAGAGGGAGGGCAACAAGGAAGGGAGTGTGTTAAGTGGAAAACAGGAAGACAACAAGCCGAGGAGAGTATGAAGCACGCAAAATCAGAAACAAGTCAAGTCTTTCTCTCCTATCAAGTCTCTGTTCGGCACTAACTGGATGAGCGCGAATTGCGGGCTATAAAGTCAACCAGTCCATTTTAAGAAAGGTGACATAAGGGTGTGAAGTCCAACACCTTTGACTGATGTCATCCAGTTAACTGATTGCGGGAATGCTGGGTTTGTAAGAAAGCACCCACAAAGGTGACATCTTTCTTTGTTTAATTGAGCATGAAAATCAAAATCAGATTAAATCTGGCTCTTCCTGTTACGGCTCTGATGCGACAATTCTGATGTGTGTGAGAGAGGCTTAAAGAAAAAAAAAAAAACAGCGATGTCACTCTGTCAAGACTTTTGGGCGTGCTCTTGAGATGTTGGCCGGTGGTTAACCCTGTGAATCAGCAGGCTCTGCCCTCAATCACTCCTCTCGCTTCCGAGCTGCTTATTTATTTATTTCTCTAGCAACGGTCGCCTCCCTTCTTTTGCCAGGGTGACCTTTGCACATTGGTATTGAAATGGGTGTGCGACAACAACGAAAAATAAAAAATAAACGGCCGCATTTCAACATTCAGTAAAAGGAAGGTGATTATAATCAGCATACAAGGGAGGCTTTGGGATAAATACAAACTCAGTGCTTTGGCAGTGTCAACGCGGCCTATCAGGGTCTTGTTGATACAGTCCACACCCACCAAGATTACACCGTCGTGGTAAAACGACAAACCCAGCAGGCCTGAGGCTGGGTGTGAAAGCAGGGTTGGGCGACGCATGAGAAGGTGCAATCCTAGAGGGGTGTGTGTGTGTGTGTGTGTGTGTGTTGGGGACTGACAGGCAGCTGTCAAGAGAATGAGTCTTACTGGGCCAAAACACACAACCCTGGGGGTGAGGGAGGGATATTTGGGTATTCAAGGTGATGTTTGGTTAGAGGAAGGCTGGAAGATGGGGTGGGAAGTGTCTGACTTCAGGTCATCAGTGTGAGCTCCACCCAGGTGTGGCCTTGCTTATTTGTTTACGGGAATTACACGTAGATTTATATAACAAAGCCCTCAACTGTAATGTCAGATGAGAGAACAGATTAGCTTCGCATACAGCTTTATCATTTGTTGTGCATCTCTTGGTTCAGTGAGGATTAAAAAAATAATAAGAGATGCTCTTGTTCCACCTATTTAAGTATGTATATCAACAGAGCAAGCTCCCAACATTAAATCAAGAGCTAATCAAAGTAAATTGCCTCTGAGTAATTTTGACCTCCTATGGTGATCTTTTTTTTTTTATTTTTGTCACTGTTGACTCATACAGTCAATTTGGTCCCTCACATAAGTGCTTCCTTGCTAAAAATGTTTTCAAAACGCAGTCTGACTCACAAAAGGGTCTCCAGTCGCGTATGCGTGCGCCGCTGCAACCTTGTCCTCAGAAAAAAATAAAAAAATAATCAAAAGGCCAAAATCAGCAAATGCACAAGTAACAGGACATTTCGATGACTAGAATTTGGACAAATGCTAAACAAAGCAGAGTCAAAGTAAATCTTCAGGTGTACAATTCAGACAGACGTGCACGAGAAGCAGCTTGAGGATTTGGCAGTGGTGGGGGTTGCTGTTGAGTGGAACACCTGAAATGGGGCCCCGTTTCCTGAGGGAGGGGGATGATACAGCACAGTCTGCTTGCCAGCGGCCACATTGGCGAGAATGATCGTGTAGCAACAAGCCTCTTCCAGACGGACAGAGACTGTGAGAGGGAAACAAGGGGAGGGTGTCTGTTAAGTGTGTATGTGCAGTAAGAGGATGAGGCGTGGGGGGGGGGGGCGGCGGGGTTCGAGTGCTGTCGAGCTGGCTAGTGAATGATTCCCAGAGGTCTCAGCTATAGCAGCTCAGCTCCAGTCCAAACATGCCTGTCTGCTCTCAGGAGCCCGGCCAAGAGAGAACCAATGTGGCTGGCTACCATTGACGTCAGGACAAACACCAGATAGAGCTTTCTGGAACATCACAGGCAAACAAAAGCGAGGCTTCCAGCCATGTCTGAAACCCGCCTCCTCCTCTTCCTATACTCCTCTCTGCAACCTTTATTTCCTCCCCACCGGTGCTCCTCGCAGCACACTTGAATTCCAAAGCTTTACAAAAGCAACTTCTGTAGTGGTTTGTTATGAGAGACTCAAGAAGAGCAGAGCGGAGCGGAGGGGCCTCACTTGAAGCCAGCCTCGCATTGTTCCCTTTCACATGCAGTGCCTGCGTGGTATGCAAACGTGTGGATTTGCCCGAGACGACGCACACGCGTGATGAAGCCCAAACTGGGTGGTGTTAATGAAGAAGAAGCCACAGTGTCGTCGGATTCAGGTGCTGGTATTTTCTTGAGTGGGAGGCAGGGGTTGCCATGCAGGGATGGGGAGGGGGGCATGATAAGGGGCAGTGAAAGAAGGAGGAGGGCTTGGGAGAAGATGGTGAGAGAAGCGGGGGGATGGCGGATGCGGGCGGTGGGGGCAGGGTGTCAGGGAGTATTGGTGGTGGTGGGTGATGAAATATTCAGTGAGGATGTGCCTCTGGCTCCTTCCCTCTTTTTTTTTTTTTCTTTCGACATCTCTGGCTGACAGTTTTATTTATTGGGGTCCCTGTGGTTCAAGGAACTCATTTGCAGTCGTTCTTCCTTTGCACACTAAGCGAAGTACGGCGGTGGAGATAAGCAAGGAGGATAGGGGGGGGGGGGTGGAGGGAGCTGGCAGCGCCGAGCTGACATTCATGAACAACTGAGCAGCTTTGTGCTGGAGAAAAGAGGATAGAGGCTTGGAGGGCGGGACAGGAGAGGAGAGGAAAGGAGAGAAGAGGAGGGGAGGGGAGGGGCGCTGGCTGTCTCCTGCAGCCATATTCTGGTTCCGATGAAGCCGCTCACCTGTCAATGTCATTTTTATTAACCCGGCTATCGACTGAGATGGTTTGATCGCACCAGGACGCTATTGACAGTCTTTGTGCAGACACGTACCAGCCAAAGATGCAATAATGTGCTTGCAAATGAAGAGAAGGAAAAAAAAAAATAAAATCAATGACTTGCATCATGCCCTAAATCCTGAAAGCAGCCAGGGGGCTCTTCAAAGACCCCATTAGGAAGACTGGCAAGAGTAATACCGCCTGATATGAAACAGAGACGGGGAGGAAATAGCATGCATAACGGTGAAATTAAGTTCCCACTAAAGCCACTCCTTGTGGTCACGGCACAAGCCGAGCAGAAACGAGAGCAGCCTCGATAGGAGAAGACTGGAGCTCATTGGTTGGCACGGTATGGCAGATGGAGGCTACGTTTACATGACAACAAGCCAGGAAGAACGCTGCACTGGAAAGCTTCACGGACAGATGACGACATTTGGCATAAAACATAAGAACATAACATCGACATGGGCTTAGAAAATGCGAGTAAAAAAAAAAAGACGACCAACCATGCTGGCCAAGTGGTGTGCCATCACGGTCTTTGGAATATATTTCCTTTGACATGCATGTGATTTGTGATGTCAAATTTTCGGCGAGACAGATTGTGTTATAAGAACAAATTCTACTACAGCCTTGCCCAAAGGCCAATAGTGTTTGGACTGACATTCTCACGCATTCCCAGACTGAAAACTTAACGCAGATTTCCTAGTCCAATTTTCGATTTGTTGTCATGCTATGCTCATTGAATTATCTGTGAACCCAATAAAAAAAAAAATCCTCTTTGTTTTATTGTAAATAACTATTTTATACAACAATCCAATTGACCTCATTTGACTCGGTCGTGGCCATCACGAGTCCGATTTTACCGTCTCCGTCCGTCTGCCCACTCGGCAACCCAACCGGTCACGACGTCTGCTACTTGAATCACAAAAGCTCCGTGTCGCCAGGGGGAGTACAAAAACAATGGCGGTCACGACTCGTTTAGATGGAGAAATTGTTATTGCCGTCGTGCGCCGGAGCGAATGAAAGAGGCGGACATTAAAAATGGATGCCGGCCGACGCGTGGTGAACGAAATCTCCTGCAAACACACCTTGACTACCCGCGCCGCCCATCCTCCCCCCCACCTCCTTTCTCCTGCTGTGCATTAATACATCACAAAAGGGGGATTAAACAGGTGCAAAAAGGCTGTGTGATCATCTTATTAAGGCCAGTAGCAAGGCCGCCATTTATATGAGCGGCGGCTCGAAGGGGCCTCGCCATTATTGGAGCATTGTCTTTTATCTCAATTTGAATTCACATGTTTGGTAATTGGCCTTTTTCTGTTACCCTTTCTAAAAGACAAAAGACCCCCTTTAAGATGCACGCATTGAAAAAAATAAATAAATAAAATAAAAAGCTTTTATTTGAAATAGTGGCAGGGAGGACAAGCTATTGGCCAATACATTGAGTCGTTCTTTAGCTTTGGAGCACAACTATATCCTAAAATCCAATAATAATGATTTGTCAATACAGCTGATTAACTGTCATCCAGATAAGGTGCATGACTGGGAAAAAAAAACACAAACATTGAGCCCTTGCAATGTGATGTACGGTATGTAACAGTCATTCCATTGAGGCAGATTTCTGTTTTGGAGCGTAACTCAAAGACTTTCCAAATCGGAGGCAAATCAAATGAAACGATATGAACGTGACCCCAAAGGTGCCTCTTCAGACTTTCACATCACACTCGTTTGCATCACTCTGCTCACAGACGCAATGAGCGTGATCCGACGCTCCCTGTGGAGGAGGAAGTGTGCAAGGATGAGGGGAAGTGTGTGTGTGAGGACAGCAAGTGTGTATGTCGAGGGGGGTTGGGGGAAGTGGGTCAGCTATGCAACCGCCCTCTGTGGAGATGCCGGCAATGGCAAAACGCGGCCTCCTCCCAAAGCAATCTGTTAGCATTGAAGGGGAAATTTGTCAATCCGCAGCCCAAGCAGAGGCCAAGAAATTGATTGGGGAAGATGGTGAGGTCTGCCGATGGATGCGAGCAAATGAAAGCTGTCCGTGAGTGGGGGTGTCCGTGTGTGTGTGTGTATGTTGTCTTAAGAGCCCACCTTAAAACCTCGATCGCAGTGACGCCTTGGAAGGGCTTGTCAGTTGGTCAGGTTTGGTGCTTTAAGACATGAACAAAGAGGTGGCTGCATGCGGGGGAAGGGCAACGGGGGCGGGGGGGATGGGAAGGGTGATGGCTGCTTGCCTGCTTGCTTGGATTTTCGTCCAACATCAATGTGCATCAATGAGCAAATAGACCCTTGTGTGCTGACAAGGGGCATATAATCCTTCGCTTTCTGTCAAATGCCAAGATCAATAGCTGGAAAGAGGACGTGGCAGCCAACAAATGCCCAAAATAAAATTTCAAATATGCCGCTTTGAGCGCTTCGCTTTCGTTTTCTTCAGCGACATCTCGTCAGTCTCTGAAGAGGAGCAGAAATCCTCTTAAATATGGCTTTTCACGTTGCTGTTCTTTCGGGATGTGCATATGCAAGATGTACAAGACAAAACCATTTCAGGTTGATGAGAGTAGCCCTGCCTCGTTCTGCGCTTTGACGGGGCTGTCAGTAGGAAGTGGCTTAACTGCCGCTCGGATGTCATGCCGCGGGTCTGGAGTCAGGTGGCAGAGCAGGAATTAAAGGAGGCCGGGATTGTCCTTGTCATCGCGGTCAAACTGAAACGGGGAGTGTTTCATTGGGAGAGCCCCGACTCATTTGAGTAACGGCTGGGCTTCCTTTCTATTATCATTACTCTGCAAACTTCACGTGAGGGATCTTGAGATTATATACACACACGGGTATGAAAAGTATTTTCGCAAATACACAGGAGGCCTTTTACAACTCTATCAAATGAAATTACTTCATCTTTACGGGGATCTCATTAACAATATGCTAGAAGACTGCTCACTTGATCTGAGAGACCGTTTAGGTGCATCGGGAAGTGCTTCCATTTTGGTTTGCAATAATTCAAATAGCCTCAGATGCTTAACTGTATGTGTGTTCACAAAAGATGAAGATTGTGTTCCTGAGCGTTTCGCTAATATGTAGAAAGATATATAATAGAATCGCTTTGCGTTCGTAGGACTACATTTCCCATAATTCTTAGGCACGGAAGGAGGAAGTAGTTCTAGTTGCGAATGAGAACGCAAACGTTAATGTGAAAGTGAACAAGAGATTTGACTTAAAGATGACGTGTGACACAAAAGCCAACATCCTGCCTTCGAGGTCTGGGACAGGTCATAGGTTAGCGTCTCAGGCTACCACAGCTAACTCCCCCGCCCCAATTCTGCCTAACACATGCACACATTTCCCCGAGGCTATTTTTGGATGTATGGTCGTATCAGTTATGGTGTCAGACACTTTTAAGAGCTAAGTGCATTGATTGATTTTTGATAGCCCCGGCATTAAAGGGGAAGGGGAAGAGAGAGTGGGGGGGTCAAATGAGAGAAAGCTTTGGTGTTTGTATTTTCCAATCGAATCTCGCCGGGATCTAGATCGTCCCGTTCCGCCTCATGAATTATAAAGAGAAATCCATTTCTTTGGATAAAAACACGCTAAGCAGCCGAATGTAACCTTTTACCTCGCTATCAGGCTGACCGCAATGATCCAGACTGCGCTCTTGTGATTAGTTTTGCAATCAGGATGAGCACAGCAATAACGCGGGATTAAGAAAATCCAGAGAAAGGCACAAGACAAGGGTGACAAAACATCCAAAGTGGATGCATCACCTGTCAGTAAAGATGCAAAGACCGAGCGCTCGAAAGGCAGCCCACTACTGACTGTTCGAAAGTGCAAGCCGCCGTGCGCTGACACACACCTACACACATCAAGTCATTGGCTTCTTTTGCTGCAACGAGTTCACACGCTCACTACGGTCAACAAAGTTCACATCAGGGAACAAAGTCCGGCCAAAATGTGCTCTGAAGTCACCGGGCAGCTTTTCATAATCATCTCAGAGCTATTTGCAATTCCTTGACTTAAAGTGCTAAGCGCCAAATATTAAAGGTGCAAAATCCCTTTTTCTTCTAATTACAAAAACGGTCAGCCTAACCTGACAGTAGTACATTAGTCGAGCGATCCGTGGGAACCTCTAATTTGACTTCAGAGAAACCACCACACTCAAGCAAAGAAGTGAGACTGTATTCAATGCTAGCGGTTTTGAAACGCCACCTTTAAAAGAGCGTGTGACACTGGTTTTTTTTTCTCCCCCTCGAGATTTGGGAATTTGGAATCTGATGCATTATTTAGCCCGAGACAATTGTACTGCGCTGAGTAAATCCAAAAGTTTGAGGCGCCAAAAGCTAATGCCGTTATTTTTGGAGTTTCACTAATGAATGGCTGAATAAAAAACAGCATCTCCTCTGGTTTTTAAATCAACACACTCTGTGCACATCTCGCAGTTGCACAACGCTGCAAAAGGAAGTCGCCGAGGGCGCTTCATATGTCACACAGTCGTCTATGTGCGTGTTTAGCCTCGCCGCCTTGGTGGCTTAGCTGCTGCTAGCGATCGCCGCGGTTGAGTCATACCCTGACGCGGCCCACAACGCATAAGAATTTTTCAGCGGAATCCGGAGGAGCGGTTTTTGCATCAAGTGCAATGTGTCGCGGCCCACAAGTTGCTTTTAGAAAAGCTGGCATTCATCTGACAATCCGGCATTTGCGCTTCGAAGCGAGTGTGGCCCCAGCACACTTCCTGGAAACTTGTGAGTGTTACATGAAAGTATCATTGCAGAGCTAGAAGGGCAGACGCTTCCACATATAAACCGCAGATGTTACTAGGATACAGGAGGGTGTTGCTCCCTGTTATATCTCAACGCACGACGCTCGCCGGGCTCGCTTAAGAGGCGGAGATTAAGTCGTACGAAAGAGGCTTGTGCTTTAGAGGCTCATCCGCTCTGGGCTGCATTGCTGGAGTGACAAAGCTGCCCCTTTCCACAAACACGGACACAATACAGTAGCTCAAAACGTGCTTTCACACTCGCCCCCTTTCTGGTATACAGTAATTGCCGTGCTTCCTCTAGTGCAGTTGAGTTGTCTTGACAAGGTAGTGAGCCCAACCTAACAAAAGGAGCGAATCAGGTTTGTGGTGACGTAACTACAGGTAGCGTGTCAACAGATGGCATGTCTAAGACTGCGCGTGACTCACACTGTCCTCTTACAGTGCACACAGTTGCTTCTTTTTTGGGTGTGCTGTAGCCTGCTGATCGGGGCTCTATAGCAAGGTTGCCCAAACTGTGGTTGGGGGGCTTCTAAAGGGCCCACATGTACATTTTTATTTGGAAGCGTAAAAGTTGGATTGATGTTAATTGTGGTAAGTTTGTGGTTGACGAGTAGGTTATGACATATGACAGTTAGAAATGACACACAATGAACTAGCTTGCACACTAACTGCAGAACTTGCTGCTTTTCATTTGGTTGTTTGACATTTATGACCTAGAAGCATTTTATCCATACAAATATTGACTGCACTAAGAATAGAATGTGATGTTAGTATGCTCCAACTTGCGTACAAATTCGTGTTACGTCATCACTGTAAAGTAGGGAGCCCCTCCCATGACACAATTTGGTAAATTTAAGATTGCTTCACAAATCTATACTACTGGTCAGTCCAAACATGAGGGTGTTATTTATTTTATTTATTTTTTCACACATGCCTAATCTGAAGTCACTTTGATGATGCAAAATTAATAACTGAACAAACATGGCATTTTTGCTGTCTCCTGAGCTTGGGGATAGAAGGATTCCACCCGACGCCAGCAATAAATTTATTTGAACATAATACATGGAATATGTCATTGGTCATGTCAACAGTCTGGGAAACTCAAGATGACTTAAAAACCGTATCTTATGCCTCGCTATGAAAAGGAAACGACGCAGGATCATGTTTACAAAGCCATCAACAAATAACCACGCAGACGACTTACCTGAGTTTCGGTTAAGCTCTCCAACGCTTGCATTACTGACTGCTCGGGTCTTGACGCTTGAGACTGTGAGGGGAAAAAACAAGGTAAATATTTGATTTGAAAAAGAAAGAAATGAATACAAATGGATGACATATGTTGAAGCGGCGACCGGCTAGGCAAGCTGGCCTCACCATTAATCCTGCTTCGACGGTCGGTACGAGTGTTAACTTGCTCCCATCGGAGACGCCAAGATCCTGGAGTTTGCCCGAACTTAGTCTGCTGCGGGGTTCAGAGAGGAACAAGATAATTAGACTGTGCTGACAATATCTCTCTTCACACACGCACGCACAAACACACACACAGCCGTAGCCGCGGGGGCGCGCTGACTTCAAAACTAGTTTGGAAAAAGAGCCGAGGGTGAAGGGGAAGTATTGATCTGGCTGTCATATTTCAATTTCAAGTATATCGAGGCTCTCGCAATTGCTCGCAGTGGATATTTGGCGGCATTTGAGGTTGTATGTTAAACCGAGGAGCGCGATTGATGAATCGGATGTCCGTTTCCTTCCCCAAACAAACTAAAATATATCATGTATGTAAAATATTGCGAAACACAACAAAAGCTTGCATGATGATCAATGAAATGCAGCACCGTATTAAAGGGAGTTTCCCTTTTCACGTGACGTGACGTGACGCAATGCACGTGACTTACACGACGGCGCTTACGATGTGCAGCTGAGTGAAAAGCCAGCGCGGCCCAAATCTCACCCTCTGAACAAAGACCCCCCCAACACCAACTTGCTAGCTGTTCTACAGTTACAAGGGCAGGAGGGGATTTTAAAAAAATGGGGGGGAGTGAGGGGGGTTAGGGAGGTTTTAAAGGATGATGCGATTACAATGAGCAAGAGTGGGTATAGGCTGAAAAACAATACGTACTGTTTGCATCTTCTAAAGCACCTCCCCTCCCTTACTTACATTTTTGCATAAGACCACCTTGCGCTTTTGTTAAACCCTGCTTAACCTGGCCTTCAATCAATCATTCATTCATTCCTCCACTCGCTAATACAACAGCGTTATAGTTTCGCTTCACTTGGAACGAGAAAAGCCACTATCATTCCCGTCTAGGCGGCGCCCACCCTAACGTGATACTGCGACGGACACACGCAAGAGCATGACTCACCCTTGACATGCAACATGGGGTTACGGAGAGAAAGAAAATCTCTGATGGAACTATATAAAATGGGACTTGTGTAAGGTTACTCACATATATGAGTCGCATACGCACGAGCATTATCAATTTATTCTGGCCTCCCTGTTTAGAAGGTGGGAGGGATTAATCAATGCACCGTCCCATCAATATCATCCCCGCGACCGACGCGTCCCCTGTGTGTAATTGCGACACCATTGCCAAAACATTGGGTACACCTGCACAATGCTCAGGTTTGATATGATCGATCCATTCCGGACTGTGGCTGGATGACTGCACCGCATTGTACCGAGTGCTCCTAATATGTCAAAAGGACACAATGCAGCCCGGCAACCAGGACAATAAACACATTGTTACCCGAATACTTCTCGAAAAAAGACATTATGACGTTACTTTTGCTTTTCTGTATTACTTGCAACGTATTCTTGAAAACGTTCTTCTCTGAAATATCACTAAAAATTGACTAACACTGCCAAACAAGTGTCATTTTTAGGTATTTTGGGGCCCAAACAATCCATGTCCCGATTTGGTAATGGCCATATTCCTTCATGAATCGGTACCGTTTGTAAGTCCACATGCGCAAGTGTTACTTTTTAAAAAAAATAATTGATCAATCTTAAGTGTTGAAAATGGCTGCCTCTCTTTGACAATGCAATGTAAATGGTAGAACAAAAATACAGTTTTTGGATTCTCCTGAAATGTTATCATTTCGGAGGCACGGGGATTCCGCCCAACGCCAGCTCGGGTTGTGGAGCCTTATTTTTTCCAGTTTCAGATCGCAGATGGCCAGAGCAAAAATCTAACGCAATGATCCAATGCATGTTGAACATAATTATCTATTCTGTGCATTCCGGCTTTTAATATAACTTCTTTCAATATTTAATTTAATTTGAGAATCGCATGGCAGGCCCACGACCTTGAGGTTTCCCACCCTTGCAGTCAATAGTTCCTGAGACGAAACTCGATGGAGTTTTCCTGCTAAATGACGAACTAAACCATCCACACAATAAAGTAACATTTGACTCACGTTTCTTTGTGCAGCAACGCGAGCCTCTCTTTGGGTACTTTCAGCCGCTGCGAGAGCCTCCTCTTCAGCCCGTCCACGGTCTCCTCCTGGGGCAGCGAGAGCTCGAAGCGGGTGCCGGTAGTGGAGTGGATGTGCAGGTTCATGGAGGGCTCGGCGGGGGCGGCCTCGCAGGACGAAGAAGCCCCGCGGCTGGTGCAGCTCCGGGCGCTGGGATGCTGGTCCATCCGATAACCTGTGGGTCGCGGGGACGTGCAAGATGATCAGGCAGGGAGGGGTGGACTGGAGTCGACGAGGGAGACTAAGAAGAACAGAAGGAGGTCGTGGTGGAAGCCGATCCGTGGCTTTCGTGTCCCCGCAGCTAAATGGATGTGTGGAATGAATACCACACAAAAAGGGCCAGGCTGGTCCACGACAAACAAACGCACGTATATTCCTCTCGGTTTTAAAAGGACGCGTTTCAGCTTCGACACCCGTACCCACGCAGGCTCCCGTGGAACATGAGCGACAATGAACGTCGTCGCGCACACAAAAAAAGTATCGCAAAGCTCCAACGTCGGCTTTGAGGCCAACCCCGCCCCCCTGCAAGGCGGACCAATTGTGAGAAAGCACACCCGGGAAGAGCCAATAGGGGGGCGAGGTGTACACCCACGTGGAGGGAGAGCGAGTTAAAAGCCATTCATAATAAATGACAGCATAGAAGAAGCGAATGTGGAGCACAAAGCTCGAATTTCAGCCCATTTATGCCAATATAGTGATGTTTTGTTTTGTTTTTTTAAGAAAAAAATATTTCGCAGCATCTCATTCTACCAATCATGTAGACTATCGAGACCAGATACTGTTCTTAAATTTTTGACGCAAGTACCTTGCAATACTATTTTTCCATCCATTTTATACACTTCGGGGCAATGCAACTGACGAATAAAATGGAATCTGCTATTAAGTGATTGCTGAAATAGGTGCAACACTGTTTGCACAATCCTTTCACTCTTGACGTTTCAACTCGCATACTGCATGTGAGTGAGATGATTCATTTGAGGTGGGAAACACTAAGATATAGTAAAATGACAAGAATGAGAATAATTAACTAGAATATCCATATATATGTATATAAATGTAATTTATTTGAATACGTTGAAGAGAAAACCACTCCATATCTGCTGTATTTTTTTCATCATTTTCTCTTACGTTGTGAAAAGCCCCCGTCTAAGTTAAAAGATCTCGATCGCCCCCCGGTGGCCCCCAATGAGACTTTCAGCACAATAATAGGTGACTCGAGAGTTTTCTTTCAAAATTACATAAAATGGTACAAACGGTTGATTGCCCAAACTATGAATAGAGAAACAGTTAGATTTATTATTTTTACATTTTGACTTTAAAAAGATTGTATATTGTGCTTTGCTGCACCGGCGGCGGTTGGTTGGTGTTCGCGAGCACAGCACGAAAATTATGTGGCAGTTATCGTTTTAATTAACACGAACCGGCTACTAATTATGTATTTTGTTTTACAGTAACAGCTCGACATTCACCACTCGGTCGATACGAACCGTGTGGTGAAGTTAATAACGTCCAACACAATTTACATGGCACTCCCTTGGCAACATGCTTTATTATTGATCTTTCGTTAGCGGTCAATACAACAAGCCACCGGCCTCTGGAATGTTTTGGACGGAACAGAACAGCAATATGATGGGCTGTATATTAAAAAAAATGTGTACGGTTCTTACCGATGACCGTGGCGAGAACCGCGAAGCTTCGCGTGGAAGTAAAAGGTCCAATTTGTTCCCCCAGCTTTGGCATGTAAGGTACGACCCGACCGGAACAGCAACGAATTCCACAAAAGAAGGTGAACTAAATTAAATATCCGCAAGGTAGTCGAAAAAGGATTCGGCCGATTGCTTCCAAGCTACCCGGCCAACGGTTCCTCTCACTGGGTGTCAAGAGCGTCGGTGAGTCGGCGTGGCGCCTCTTAAGGAGACTCTTCTCGGATGTGATGTCAGCAATATGATTTTTTTTTAAGGTGGACTCGCCCTCCAACTGTCACCGTCGCAAAGTTCTATTTCCGTAAGAATGTTCCAACAACATGACGAAAGGTTAAACAAAAACATTTAAAATGAAACATTAGTGTCTGACCCGCACAAACGTAGAAAATGAAATTTGAGCATCTGAGTTTTTTTTTCTGTTCGACCTTAAAAAGCAAAATAAATAAATAAAATCAGCGTGCCAGTTTTGTTCGTAGATTGTGACGTCAGCAGGGCAGGTAATAACCACGCCCCCTGGATACAAGGTACACTTGTAAACAAACTCGTCATATCCAGGAACCAAGCTTGTATGTTGTACTTAGAAGTGATACTTGAGTAGAAGTTCGAGTATCTTGACAGAAAACAACTTTAGTATCAATCAGCTTGTGGAATATCGCTTGATTATTAAAGTAACTGACATTCATCATTTTTTGCGGTAACATGTAACAAAGATGGTGGAAGGAAGTACAGTACGTGCACATTTTACTTGGAAAATGTAATTGAGTAAACATGAAAGTTGGCAGAAATATAACAAACAAAGTAAATTAGATTTGTATTTGTACTCTGTTATATTGCACGATTGCCAGGAACATTCAACTGAAGACACTAACCGTTACTATATTAGTAATAAGTTAGAAATGTCATACATGATAAGATGATCATTGACTTTGAAATTGACTTGAAGCATTTTATAATAAAGCTAACTACAGGCAACCAAACAATAATACTGAAATAAATACATTTAAAATAACCCCCAAAAGTTCATGCATGAAAAATTGACAAGATGCAAACAAAGAACATTTTCACCAAGATTATAGTGCTAGATGGCTTTATTTAAAAAAACAAAATAAGCTCTCTCATTTCTATTTTATTTCATTAACAAAGATGTTTTTTTTTCAATGTGAGTTTTACTTATTTTGCTGACGAAAATAACCTTGATGTGATCGTCACACACATTGATCGCTAGCCACAAACAGCGCCCACATACTCAATCTGGACACTGCAGTCTTCCAATGACCTGACATGCAAGTTTTTGGCATGTACTGTATAACTCCTCGGATAAAACGCCACACAAGCTAACTACACATTTCTAGGCTAAAGACAACATTCAAACCCACAAAAACAGAAGCATGCGCGCTAACTAGTAGCCCACTAAATGAGTACTTCACTAAAATGAATCTAATCTGACATCGAGTGCTTTAGGTATTTGTCTTCCGAGCAGTGAATGTCTCCATGCCACTGCTAAGAACTGAAATGCCTACACCGTGAGATATGATGATAATGATTTCAATGCAGTTCACCTCAAAGATGCACAAGAAGAGAGCGGTACAATGTGTCCAGAAGCAGCACAGAATGTCTGATCACAAACACAGCAGGGAGGAGACGCCGCGCAGTGAATGATCACACTGTCTGAGAACCGAATCATCCTGTGACAGTATATATATATACATGTATGTGTGTGGGGGTGTGTTTGCGTGTGTGTGTGTGTGAGAGAGAGAAAGAGAGAGACAGTGGAGTGTGTTAAAAAAAAAAAGACACAGGTGTTATCTTCCAGAGACGCCACGTGCAAACAAAGACAAGATAAGCCTTTGCGTATAAGCCACGCAACTCGCTCTGTCTCTTTATCGGTCGTCATCTCTTTTACATGCTGACTCAGTACAACAAAGTGAAAGGAGACGTTTAACTAGCACCCACTACCACCTTCAACCTTTCAGAAGTTAAGGTGAGCTGATGTGTGTCACTCTGGACTTCCTCTTTCAGCCATACAGAACGACCTGACCTCATTTGCCTGAATTAGACTCTGATTACGTTTGAGCTGACGATGCGATGAGTGTGTGACACGATGGTCACGTTAGACTCTTTCACGCGGAGGTTCTGCGTTACACTGCAGGTTCAAGTTCTCAATTTAGTTTGAATGTCTGGTGCGTTTAGATACAATGACCCGATTAACTTTTTTTTTTTTTTTTTTTAGAAACAAGCTCAAGTTTGAAAAATGTTTTGCTTTGACTTGCGAGCAAAGCAATCCTTCAACTAGCTTAATGCCAACACACACTGCAAAGTCGGGCTAACGAATACTATCGATTGCGTTATAACCCCTTTAACCAATGGATCGTTAAACACAAACGGTGCATCAGCACATGTACACAGACAATATAACAGGACTCAAAAGCATATATCCTTTATCCTCTGAAACAATTGACTAATATTATTGCAGTTTATTGATTCACTTAGCCTACAGTAGTTGTGAAAGTCTTCTTGCTTTGTGTCTTCAGGGCAAAGTCACACATGCCACACATTCCATCACAATGAATTAATCCTGAAGCGTAAACTGTTTAATTCATTCGATTTACTTAAGATATTACTGTGTATTATAAAAACATTATTGGAGAGTGCTATTGTCCATTTGGAAAAACACATGACACCATTTTTTCGAGGTTGGATTTTTTTTTAGGAAGAGGCTGCAATAGATTAAAGGCATTTCTGTTCATTTTAATGGGAATTGACGAGGCTATCGTTCTCGTTAAGTCTTAGAGTGTTTTTCACTATTTATCTGAGTTACTCTACTCTATTATACGTGACCGATCAGCGTACACATTTCAATGACGCAATTATAGGGTATATCCGATCCGGATGTTTCCGCTGCACTCCCATTGGCAGAGCCGATACGTATCAGATTTTCATCCACATTTGGAAGTGGCCGGATTCCGATCTGAAGTTATGTGATTCCCTGCGTTCTTTTTCCCTTTACGCTGCCATGACGCATTTCGTATTTGTCACTTGACGCAGAACACTACAAACCGAACTAATATTCAATATTCCCTTTATTAGTCCCACAATGGGGAAATTCGAGATTCGAACCCAGGCCTCCTGGGGAGACTGGGTCCTGAATGCGGCGCCTTAGACCACTCGGCCATCCTGGCAGCCTGGCACTGCATGTGCTTTCTTACAGAATGACATAATTAATCTGTGTAAAGGGAAGGATATGGGAGAAAAAATACCCGCAGCACACAACGACGTAACAAGACAACAGAACTCAAAGATCCATTGCAAACTGAACTGAGGTCACATAATATTCTGACACCTCAAAATGAAAGTTTTGTGCTACTTTAGTTTGTCGCTGAAATGTCAGCCAAACTTTCTCTCCTAATGAATTCAAACGGATACAATTCTAGTCCACTCAGTTCATTTGTTCTCATTCACTCCAGAAAGTACAAAATGTCCCAGTTTGATCCTTCATACGTTAAAGGAAAGTGTGTTAATGCATGCATTTGTCATCAAGTGGCCTAGAAAGCAAATGAGCTGCAGACAAGTTGTTCCGTGATGGAGGACATGAGTGCAACCCCCGTACGTGGACGCCATAATGCCTCTCACAGACTTCTGGGAAGGCTTTATTGACGAGGGAGCGAGGCAGCGGCGGCGTAG
Source organism: Idiotropiscis lumnitzeri (assembly GCF_059441095.1). Lineage (NCBI taxonomy): Eukaryota > Metazoa > Chordata > Actinopteri > Syngnathiformes > Syngnathidae > Idiotropiscis > Idiotropiscis lumnitzeri. The sequence goes on from NC_142403.1 coordinate 13,277,119, forward strand.
GCGGGTTGTAAAGATTTCACATTGGACATGAGATCTGGTGGGACTGTGCAGCCTGCGTGTGTGCCTACCACGGACTTGTGTATGTGTGAGCAACATGTGTGGGACATGTGTGGGCGTGCATGTGTGTGTTTGTGTGTGAGAGCAACATTCCTATCCGTCAAAGTCACCAACAAGACGCCCACTGCTTCGGGAGAAAAATGAAACATGTCCCACACGGACTCCCACCGTCGCTCTTCCTATTGCCGTCGTTTCCTCCTGATTCACTCTGAGTGATTGACTGATTGAAGAACTGAAGGACTGACTGAGTCAGTGCGGGTGGGACCGCCGCACCTCGCCTGCCGCCTCACCTCGCTGCATTCCCGATGCCAGCATACCTTGCCATACCTTTGTTACTTAACTAAAAATCAGATTGAACGTGTCACGTTTTGGACATATTTTCCCTTTTGCACTGCTTTTTGAAAACACGGAATGCAATGGCATATGAAGTAGGACTAGGGCTGCACGATGTATTGTTTTGGGACTAAATTGCGATCTCAGACATCGCAATTTCGAGATTGTCAAAGCTGCACCAAGCTATCTTGCGCTGCAGTAGTACGGACTTTATTTGTGCGATACGCAAGTCCGTGCGCAGAAGCAACAAGCTGCATCATGTGGACCATCTCTTCCGTGGTGACAAATAAAAGACCCCACTAACAAGAAGCATTTTAATCAAGGAGGCGAACGAGGAGTCGTTAAGCGTGCTAATCGCTAAAGTGAAATAGAGAGTCAGGAAAGACCCCAAATAAGTGCTTACGTGTTCAGTCAACTTTTAATTGAAGTCTGGCTAGAACAGCATTAGGGCGGAGAACCAGAAGCTATGAACACAAATGTTGCATTTCAAACCAATTTGATCGAGATATATAATAAGATGACGAATACATTCGCAATTTAACAGACGCTCTCACACCGGAACACTGAAACGGCTGACGTCATCAAGGCACAGTGAATGCCCCGCCCCTCTGTGCCACATTGCAAAGTGTGTGATATGTGGCTAAAAATATGTGGAGTGAGCAAAAACAGAAAGGTATATTTTGATTGAAAAGAATGGCAAGACAATGCGTAGCCTTTCACAGCGTTCTTTCATGAATGAGAGGAGAGTGATTACTTCATCTCCGCGCTCTTCTGCCCAGCCATTATGTCCATAGAGGAAATTTTGAAAATGAGCGAAGTTCATTTAGTTCCTGAGGAATAGCTTCAATATTCGCCGTTTGGCTCCCAATCGTCACTTCCGGTTCTTGTATGTGCAATGATTCGCTAGCTGACAGCCAATCACAGAGCTTATTTAACATGACAACTCGAACCGATTGTACATGTCGAATCAGGCGAACATGCCCCCCAGACACCCCCAGACATCAGTGTGTACAAGTGCCCGCATCACAAGACAAGCAAAAAAAAAAAAACTCCATCTCATCTGAAGTGCTGCTAGTCTCGACTCACAGCGCAGATGAGCGATGACACATCTCCAGCCCGGCGGCGGCTCGTCTGAGGAGTGCGGAGAATGTGCCAAAACGAACGTGCCGCGGCTTGGGGGACAAAAAAAGAACGTGTCACTTCAGACTGGGACGTAGTCACAGTTTACAGTAAGTGTGAGCTCGGGCACCCTTTACTTCAACGTGAGTCACGACAACGATACGAGGGGGGGGGGGGGGTTCATCGCAAGCTAACAAGAACAGTAGAACACAATGGCGACCAAGTTGTCCCAATTCCGAAATGCTCCCATAGGAAATAAATATGGCAATTTGTTCCAACTTTCAACTGTCACCTTCATGAAACCGCGATTAACTTCCATATAAGTATAAATTGAAGTTAACCATTGTATAATAAAACTAAGCCATGCAATAACAAGGTAACAGGAAATAGCTACGCTTTTAGGCACATGCTCATAATGATTGGTAGATAGATAATTGATATGTTCATCGAAGGGCACTACATATATTTAGGTTATTTCTCTTCTTCTTAATTATTATTATTATTAAATGAAAATATGCTAGGTACACTGCATTTGATAAAATTGACATTCGAATTATTGTGTCACTGATAGTGTTGTATCTCACTTAGCTCCATTTCCTGTTGTGTCGTTATCATCGCAATTTTTCTTTGTTGTGTCGTTATCATCGCAATTTTTCTTTTTGCTATCACAGGAACAAATATATGGTGGGAATGTAATGTATGTGTTCCAAATCTATTATATTTTGTTCCAAACAATAAAACATTTTATTTGACAAACAAGTAACTTCCGCTAACAACCTGTCTAAACCTTAACTCATCTCTGACTTAAAAAAGAAACAGTCAACAATAATCACTTCAGTATATAATAGCTGAGCATCGGTTCCGGAGGGGGGAAAAACTGGAAATGTGAATTGATGAAGAGTGAACCGAGAACAGGTGGGGGTTCATTGAACTCATTCAACTGGTATTCATACTATTGCTCTGCTCATAGGAGCTCTCATTCACTAACAATGACGCACATGAAAAGTGTATATTATGAAATTCATGAATCAGTTGATTTCAGGGGGGGGGGAAATCTCAGTCTGAACGGCGCCGACGGGAAAAAACTGGACGCGGGCCAAAATGTTTCACAAAAAAGCTCACTGTAATATGTCTCAATGACTATGCGTGTGACTGTTTTTTTTTTTTTTTTTTTTCGAGGGGGAAACTGATGAGGAACGCTGTGTATTCTGTTCCTGTGTTACAATCCATTCATGCCTTTAGTCACAACTTTCCATCGGCGAGTCAACAATCCATGCGCATGGAGTTTTCAATGTGACATGTCTTGACATGTGATACGGACAGGGCTCCCATCAGAGTGGCACAATTAACCTTCTTTGCTGGTTCAGTCAGAGGTCTCTTTATGTAAGCTGGGTGGTGTCTCTTTCTACACTTGTGCCTTTGACATTTCCATTAGTCACTCATTCAAGCGTTTCAAGGAAAGGAAAGGAAAGAAAAGAACATGCAACATTTTTTGCAGATGAGAACGAGATGCGTGATTCCTTCACCATAACCTTTGAAGTGGGAATCCATCGGGAATAGTGAACCACAAATAGGTGAGAGTTCACTGTGCTTAATATATATATATATATATATATATATATATATATATATATATATATATATATATATATATATATATATATATATATATATGTGTAGGGATTTTAAAATTAAAGCGTTAATTGGCGATTAATGTTAAATTTGTCAACGCGGTTAAATGGGTAATTGAGTTATATCAGTTTTATTTACTTAAAAAAATAATTTGCATACTTTGCAAAGCCAAATTCAAATACTGTACCATATTATCAAATACAATTATTTGAACGGTCTCTTTATTAAATTCTCATATTCACATGTTACATTATTTACAAGATATAATTCAAGTAAATATTACAAGCTTCACAAAAACAGTGGTTGAAAAATTGCAATTAATTATAAAATATTTTTGCGATTAATTACGGTAGTTTAAAAATGTAATTGATTGACAGCATTATATATATATATATATATATATTTCGAAATAAAAAGCCTTCCAACATACTCTCATTTCATTTGATTTACCTGTAAAGCGTGCAACTTTTTCCAACACACCCTCGTGGCGTCCTCCATGCAGGGTCTTTGTCATAAAGGACAAACTGAAGTAGAGATCAAGGCAAAAAGAAAGATTCGTCAGCGCGGCTTGCGCGTAGTAACACAGCGAGGCGTTGTCACTGTGGGAATGCAATGTTCTGTTATGGCTCAGCCTATCACGTTTGTAACAAGAATGATTTGACACCGCAACTCCATATTCTGCAAACCATTTGTCTTGTCACTTGTGTGTCACCGTGCTTGCATGAATCATTGTGGAAGTTCTCACAATCTGTACTTGAGTACAAGTACAAATAGTGGTTGAAAAGACCGGTGATAGTAAAAGTACTGGTGTAACTCCCTTATTTAAGTATGAGTAAAATAGTACAGACAGACTTCATGTGAAATAAACTTGACCAACTGTATTTTGATAAATCAATATATTTTTAAAATAGGTTAGTTTTTTTTAACGGATTATTGGATTTATTATGCTTATTTGATTCATTCATAGTTAGACCCATAGCAGTGCCTTAACAATGAAAATGCCAACTCGCTATAACATGTGGTCTCAGTACTAGCAGAATAATCTCACCGCATCGAATTTGAAACAACGCAAAGCTAATAACCGCAGCCTATATATCTAACCATTCTTGCACTCTCTATGAGTCTAGTCTCCACTCCATGCCCGGTCGTTCAGGCACAATATTTTCAGTCTCCTGAGAATCTGGCGAACATAATTCCAACACGATTCTTTTCCTGCAACTCTTCAAATACCTGGATCCCCTCAGAAACGTTTTGATATTTCGCTTCTTGAGTCAATTTCTGACTGGCTTAATTCACTTTCTAGGTTGAGCTCTGCCATAGTCGTCTTGGAATGACGTCACGCGTGCGGATTTGTCACTCGGCAAAATTTCACTTTGGGAAAATTATTATTTTGTCACATATACCAAATAAATATATTTCCACCTGTTTCAACAAATCAGCTCCCTTAAGCAATTTGTGTCTTGTCCAGGTGTACCTCATTTTCTCGACACTTATCTTGTATTATCACTGCATTCCAGAAAAGTAGCAAGCGGGATTTCCCACTATTGCGACCTCAAAGCGTTCCAGGTAAACGTAAACAAGAAAAGACACGCCTGATAGCAAGAAATGTTTTCTTTTGAATCAGAATGCCCTTTATTATCATTATACTCGGTGTACAACGAGATTGGAGCCTCCAGGAAACCTGCCTTAATCATTAATTTTATTTATATAAAAAAGTAATACCTCATTGTTACTCCCCAGCTCTGTTGTCAAGCACTGGCAAAAAAAAAAACCCAAAAAAACCAAATTGCGTCGCCTCAACACCCCCACAAACTTGATAATCGCTGACTCTTGCTGGAACTTGTGCTAAATAAGATAATGAAATCCACCCACTGGGACACGATGAAAACCTTTATAGAGGCCAGCTTGTTTATTTTGACAGCCAGCGGCGCAGTGCTCGAGGACGTGGCGGTCACAGACAGGTTAGGTGTCGGCGTGGAGAGCATGAAAGAGAACAAAGCGGACAAAAAAAAATGAGAAGGGGAGAAAGTGAGGCGAGAGTGGGCAGGGAGAGTGGGAGGCTGGGTAGGTGGATTTTGGCAATGTGCAATGAATGTCTTGCGCATTAGTTTTGGCCAAACAAAGAGCACGGACATTTAGTCGAGTGGTGATGGTGCTCTTTGGGGTCAGCCTGTGTAAAAGTGTGTACAGTGTGAGGGAGGAAAAGGAGGAGGGGGCACGGCAAGTAATAGAAAACACACACACACACACACACATTTACAAGAAATCAAAGCAAAGTAACTAAGTACAATTACTTGATCGACTTTAGTAGGGTTTTTTTTTAAGGTATCTGCGTTCCACTATTTCATATTTGACTACTTTTGACTTAATTTAAAAATAGACATATGTACGATCTAAACACGTTTGTCAAAATATACTTGTACATTTCTTAACTGTTGCAGATAACAACACAATTTGGTTGACTGAGATTTTAAGTAAGGTGCAGACAATTGTTTGACGAGAAGAATGATTCCAAGTTTTTAACGCGACAGGCCATCATTCTGATGAACAAAAATACTCGATGGCGGCAGCGAACTCAAGTCAACTCACTTCACAACAAGCAACAGTTTGCAGATGGTGAACAATTCTTCCGAAAAGTGCCTTCAAGCCATTTATTGCCACTCCTAGTTGAAGTTTACTGTAAACTAAACATAAAACAAAGCTAATTATATGTTGTGTATTTAAACAATCACATAATTATACCTTAATAAAGTCTATTTAACTTAATGCTAACAATGTGAAATGCCACAAAGTGAACTAATGAACAGCAACAATGTCACGATGTAAAACACAAAGCAACGGCTATGTAGACAGACAATACAACAGTACTCACATATATTTTTTATTCTCTCCTTACTGATTCCATTATGAAACATTTACATTTATATGTATTATTTTTTGTAGTTGCGATCCATGGTGAATTTTTTTGCCTATGCAGGACATGTCAGTGCATGTCCTGATGATCCTGTCAGAATTTAGAAAATTATTTTTTTGAAGTTAATAAGAGGGAAACCTTTGTGTGCAGAGGTGTTTTTTGTTGTTGTGCCAACTTTTCAAAAAACATAACTGACCGTAAAAACTCACTTGTGCTTGTACTTAATTTGATTTCAGAGTTAGCACATTTAAACAAAATAACCTATAGGAGTCAACTCCAAAGTTTTTTTTACAGTATGTTCTATTCAGCTCCATTAGTCTAAACACAGTATTTTGATTAATATTGCCTTTGTGGAATATGACTTAAGCAGCAAATTTATTCGATCCATTTCAGAGAGCGGCCATTTTGCTACTTGCTGTCGACGGAAGATGACACCACAGTTGCTCAGGAAACGACCAATCATGGCTCAGCTGGCGAACATCACAGGACCAAACTCAGAAAACAGGTGAGTCTTGATTGCTCGTCACCTGAGCAGCTGTGATGTCATTTTCTGCTGACAGACAGTTGCAAAATGGCCATTTGAAATGGATAAAAAAAACATTAATTTAGCTACTTAATTCATATTTCAAAAATGCAATATCAATCAGAAACGTGTGCATAGAACAAATTATTATAAAGAATATTTTCAAGTTGACTTTCCCTTTAAGTAAAGGAGATGAATCAGGACTTCTACTTTTACCGGAGTATTATTTTACACAAGTATCTGCACTTCCACTTAAGTACAAAGTCTGAGTAGTTTTTGCCACCTATGCACATCGAGGAAATTGTGCGTGAGTGTCTGTGTGCGTGTGCGTGTGCGCGTGTGTGTGCAGTAAACAGTGATGAACACCAGATGCAGGCATTTCCTTTGTTGGTGCAAGAAGCAAAATTAGGAATTGCCAAATCGCACTGTTCCTCCTCCTCCTCCCACGCAGTTGAAAACACACACACGCACGCACACGCAAACACACTCCCTGCCCACGAACCCTCCCCCATCGGGTTAGCCAAAGCTGCAGGCTAATTCCATCTTGACCCGCCCTCCTCGTCTCTTTTATAACTCTCTCGTCACTTTTTGCCTAATGAGTTGTTTTTTTTCTCTCTCTCGAAATTCCGATCCCCCTACTTTTCCGCACCAATCCCCGCAGCCCCTCTCCAGAAGGTCAACATGGAGTTTCCACATCAGCCACCCTCACCCTTGCCTGAGAGGAGTGTGAGCGGCGGGCGGGGTGGGGATAGGGGGGGGGCCCTTCTCCCTATTCCCGAAATAGCACCAATTGGTGACGTCATCCATTCCTTGCCCACTTCCCTTTACCCCCGCCGCTGTTGTTGTGCTCGAACGAGAGGTCAGTGTACTCTCAGCCGAGCACGGTCGTTTGTGGAAAAATGACAGCGATAACAGCCAAAGCACGCTTGGAGAAAATCCGCCGCCACTTCCGAGAAAGGCTTAGAGTGTAAACAGAATGCCAACGATGAGCCCTAGTTAAATATTTACAACGCATGGGAGGAATAGTACACACCAAAAGTGAGTCACGGCCAGAGTTCTGCTGCAATGCCACTCATGCTCAAAGTTGAATTTCCATCCATCCAATCTTGTTCTTGTCCTCACGAGGGTCACGAGTAAGCTGGGGTCGAGCCCAGCAAACCGTGCACATTTTTACATGACAATAAACTTGAATTGAAGATAATGTAAAAAAAAAAAATCAACCAATCAATAAAATACAAAAAGAAACTCAACCAATTAACATTGAAGGAGCTTTCCTCATTATATGAGCCACACTTGACCACAGACAGAAAACAATTATTTCCTCGGAACAACACCTTCAAAAATACTCTTGGGCAGTGAGCCACATGCTGCTTCACCGCATCCAAAGACATTATTCTTTGATCACACATAGCAGGCAGCTCTGGTAAATTTCCATAACAGAACAGGGATTTCCTGAAGCAATCAGAAGATAATTTTCTTCTGATGCAACCAAGACAGCTTGCATGTAGAAAATGTGAAGGGTTCAAACAAAAACAAAAAAAAAACACAGTCAGCTGATGACTGCCATAAGCAAAACTCCAAAACAAGTGATGTTTCGTTGCACTTCTCCTAATAGGAGGCATAAAGTTTCCCAGTTTCCTGCATTGCAGCATGAACGATCGATTTACTTCCTCATGGAAAGATCAGTGGGTCTTCTCAAAATCCTAGGATCAATTTATCCGGCCCAGCAAAACAAATAAAGTGAGTTGACTTCATGTTACTTGGTTTATTCTTTTTATTTGGGTGGGAAAAAAAAGTTCTCCTGCATGGTGGTGATGTATTGACCATGATATCTCTGGCCCACTGACCTTTCCTCTAGCATCGCCGTGACATTCGCTACGACCCCGAGTATTGCGCAAGTTAGCAAATGTTAGCATGCAGAAACTCTGAGCGGGAAACACGCGCGATGCCTTTTTTTAATCTTAATATGATGACCTTACATAGTTACCACATGTACGGGGTGCCTTTATATCAGACTCTCTGACCTTTTCCGAGTCGCACATTGGCTTTCTATTTGCAGTAATGGAACAATCCCACCTCTCTGGGCTCCCATCGCGTAATCTGTCACTGGCGGCATTCACAAGATGTCTGGCCCGCTCTGAACCCGAGCACCGCACGCAAAATGTCATCATTAACACAGACGCTATTGTTTGACGTTACAAAACGATTGCAGCGCGAGGGGAAGGGTAAAGTAAGGGGCGAAAGTTAAATTTGGTGTGTCCACATCTTAAATCAGTGGCTAGGCAACTTTATAAGCCAAAACCACCTCAAAACTGTCAAGATCATGACCAACATAAAATACAGTAGAGTAGTAGAAACAGATGTTATAGTCTATTAAAAAAAGAAAATAATGTCAATTTTATTTGTAACCTACTGTAGCTTCAGTCACAGTTTGAACATGTAGATTAGGTTTAAATATAGATGAGAAGGGAACTGAATTTTAATAATGACTCAGTTAAAGAGTGTTGTACATAAAAGATTGTAAAGAAAAATAGTTGGACTGAAATAAATTTAAACTACATTTTACCAATACATTAGAGCGACTTTACCTAACACGTTCAAATGACTTTATGAATACGTTCGAACGACTTTACCAAATATGTTCAAATTACTTTATCAGTATGTCCAAATGACAAAGCTCTGTCAAAAATGTTTACAATTTTAGAATAGAATAGGAAAGGAAAATATGTATATATGTATATATATATATATATATATATATATATATATATATATATATATATATATATATATAGAGTCATTTTGTCATTTTGTTCAATTCAAAAATTTAAACTTGTGTTAATCTTTCATCCTAATTACCTCCAAATTTCCCAATTTTAAACACAGACAGACTAAGTCATTACAAAAAAAATACATAAAAAAATAAAAATGTTAATTTTTTTTGTCAGATGTAATCAATAATTTACAGGAGCGTATTGGCGCCTCACCAGAAAAATCTAACGCACCAAACTAATGAAAAAAACGTTTTCTAGCATGGCTGCAATGCACTTCCGTAAAAATGATAAAAAATAAAAAATACATTCATGAAATCTTTCACAGTGTGTTAGTGAACCTCCATTAAGTATTGTCTTCTACTTTCTAGTGACATTTTACCAGGTTGCTTTATTTGAAGTCCACAAATTGTTTGAGCATACAGCAATTGGCAGACCTGCAGGCGGAGCTTGGATCGGGGGTGACCTTTCACAGTAGCCTCACCCGGCGCTGAGGGATTAGCTGGACTGCTGAAGGTCAAAGGGGAGCACATTAGCACCTGCCACCTCAAGGGAAGTGTGCATAAATAATGTCTACTCATTGACGTTTGAAAGTTCAAAACATTATCTGCTGTCAAACAGTGAGTGGCTTACAGCAAATTCTGGTTTATTTCACTTGAGTTTGTTTGTTTTGCGAATGGCTTTTAGTGGTTCTCAAAGTGTGGTATGTGGATCACTGCTGGCACGTGGGCTCCCTCTAGTGGACGGTGACACTATCACTGAATTAAATGTTACAGTGGCTTTAGCTTTTTCACTTGAAATCCAGTACATTTGTCAAGAGCAGTTCAGTTGTATTTAACTTTTACCTTCAATACATTTACAAGTCATTTTTTAGAACTGTGTTGTTTTAAAAAAAAAAAAATAAAAAATTCAGAATTGACTTTGACAACCAGAATAATCCCATTGCGATTGATTCAGTGCGCTGAGAATGACTGCAAATGGCCACCGGTTTTGACTTTGGATGCCCCTGTCCTACTTTTATTGAGAATGTTACTAATACTCAAAGGATTCATTTTAAAAGATCCTTTCCTTGAAAAGTCACATGCTGCATCTTACATCAACTGATCATCTACAATCAAAAAAATATCTTTCAATGCTGTTAAAGCAAATCAGGAGGTGCTTAAGGCCTACTATTTATGCCACAACACTTCTGTTTTTGGGCTGTTGCAGTTAAAGTGTGTGAATGCGAAACACAACAAAACAAGCCTGCAGCGATGACATCACATGCTTACTGTGTCATTAAGAAATCAACAAATCAAGTGAACTTTGCGCGTGAGTGTGTGTATAGGCGTGTGTGCGGTGCGCCCAGACAGATCAACTTGTTGTTTCAGCAACTGGCACCGGAATTACGGGTTATTTATATTATATCATGCAGTGCAATTCTGAAAGCCAAACCTAAAATTGTTAGGGACATTGTATGGCACTTTAACACATGTGAACTCGACTTTGGCATACGACTAGAGCAGGGGTCACCGACTCTGGTCCTCGAGGGCCCCTTTTCTGTATGTTTTACATGTCTAACTCCTCCAACACACCTGAAAAAAGCAACAGACTCTTTTACTCTGTTTCATACGCTTTTGTTTTGGGCCAATCCATCTTTAAAAATCCATGTATATAAATACAGTAAATGAGACAATTACCAGTGGCCATGCAAATATGCAACCAGGTAAATTTTTTTTTTTTCTTGTTTTGCCATTTTTCAAATAGCATTTGTTTATTTTCTTAATTTTACATTTACAATTTTACACACCATTAAGATTTCAAACAAATTATGCCTTGTGTGTAAAGGTGAAGAGTAAGGACTCTATTTTCGTGACGCGTAAATGTTCCGTGCCGTAGCGCTGCATTGAGGCCGGTTAGATCGGATGTAGGCAGATGAGTGGTCATAAGTCATATCGCCCAGCCCTAGCGCACGGTGACGTCAAGGCCAACACTGACGCACAGGTGGCACATTTTGGTAAGCATCGAGCGTGAAAAGCTGCGACTTGGAGCGAACCTGTTCGCCAGCCTCGGCTAAATATAATCGGAGATCCGCCGTTGGCGCTCAAAGACGAGCGTCAGTATGCGTACGCGTGCGTGTGCGTGCATGTGTGGTTTGGCCTTCTCTGACTGGAAAGCACGGCACTCCTATCTTAAACCTCTTCTTGCTGGCATGGTATTTGTCTTTATATGCTCTCACACACACATACACACACTCGCACGTACACAGCCATGGACAATTTTGGTCCCACCCTGCTGGTGAACTCTTCAGAGGCCTAAAGCATGTGACACCTCCTGTTGGAATGCTAAACAAGTGCAATCTCCTTTGTCAGCAGCTACAGGGAAAAGACACATATTACACGTTGTTCACACACGCAGACACACAAACTTATTTCAAGGGTAGAAAACACAAACACAAAACACTAGTCGTAATTCAAATGGAATCTTCCTCAAACTGGCTGAAGAACCCGACTGATGTCGACACAAGACGTGGTCGAAGGACACATGACGTCTATAAGTTTGTTTTCATCACAGTGCATTATGGGACCGACTTTACGCAGTGAAATGCAAAATGAAATTGATTTTGACACAAGATGGCGGCACAAAATTTCATCAAATACACTCAATCCTCAAATGTTGACGGATTGGTAGGGATCTCAAATCAAAAATGTTTGGCGCTGATGATTACATAGGGCGCATTTGTATGTTCATTTTAATCAGCAAACCAGCGAAAATTACCAGCTAATCAAGCGAAAACCGTCACAATATGTGCTCATGTAAAAAATGACAACGTGCAAATTATATCATCGGTCAACAGCACATTTTAATCACAAATCACTAAACGTGTTTTTGACGTGATTTCAAAAATGTCATTACTTTTTTTTTCTGGCACATCAGGTTTTTGAGAGTTTTGTTTTTAAGTTTGACCTATAAAAGTTTGCACAATCTAGATTTTCCCATGTGTTATTTATAGCTATGACATTTCAGATTTATTTTTTTTACAGAAATAAATTAGTATTGTGTGCATACCAGTACCTTCTAATTATTGAGCCTCCATGACATTGTATTTTGTGCGCACGTTATAGCTATTTTGTAGGCACTAATTAATATTTCTTGTACATGTTAGTTATTTTCTCAACATAAATTTGTATTTTATGCATACTTTATACATTTTTCATTGCCATAAATTTGTATTTGGTGCGCACATTATAATTATTCGGTCGACATAAATTGTATTTTGTGTGCTCATCTTATGTTGACCTTCTTTCATGTACACTTTAAAATTATTTCATTTGCCATATATGAATATTTTATTTGCACTTTATAACTATTTTGTGCACATGTTAAAAAACATTTTGTCGACAAGTAATTAGCATTCATGATCATGAATTAGCCTTTTGTGTGCACGTGATACCTATATTGTGACCTGAAATGAATATTTTCCATCCAAAGCAAACTTGCTTGGATGCTTTTTTTGTCACTCGTGCAAGCTTCACTTGCGTGCCAAGGCTGCTTGCAGAGAGGTGGCGGAACAACTAATGGCGCTACATTGTTAAGGTGCTACAAGGGTGTGAACGAGGTTCACTGAGACAATATGCCGGGAACAACAACAGCTTTTGTTTGTCATATAAACAAAAACACATGTAAAATGTATAAATGTGGCACAGTGGAGGTGGGCAACGTGATAGTGACCACGGCATCTGTGATAGGGAAGCGTTGGTACCTGCGTGTCTGCAAAAAAAAAAGCGGATTATCTCAACCTTTTTACTGCAGGCTTTAGAATCCACCCCCCCCCCTCCAAATGCCCACACTTTTGCTATTTGTAGCACTGCTACCTGGCTGGAACATGCTGTGTGGAGGCAAGTGTCTGAATGCACGGTTGGTGGATGGACGGGTGGGTGGGTTGTTTGTGTTACGCAGGTGGGGGTTGGGGGGGGATGCGGTAACGGAGGGACGGATGGCACATGATAGGGCAGAGTGGTGGGAGGCTGGTGTCACGACCTTCCTCCCACCGCCAGGCTGCACGCAAGGAGCTGACAGCTGACGGAGAGAGTCTGCAACAAAGTATCCAACAAAAAGGTCGCAACTCCAATCAGACTGCTCTCCGGACGCCTCTCATACCTCATTTCGCACCTTTATACGCACTGAGCTGTGCTTGACCATATTTATTGAGTAAAGAAAGTTGTTGGAGGTGTCTTTGTGTGGCTCTGATATTTCCGATTGGAAATAGAAATGATCCATTTGAATAGTTGGCATCAGAAAATGTGAATTAACTGATGTGACATCAAGCAGGGATGGTCAACTTTAATGCTGGAGGGGGGGGTCACAATTTTTCATCAGTGCTACTGTGGGGGCCACATTGGCCCATGCACATCCTAAGCAGATTAATGACAAAAATGCTATTTCATAGTTGGAAAAAATATATTCAAACAAGCAAAATTCATGCTCTTAATATATTTCATTTTTCATAATACATTTTCAACCCATGTAAAAAAAGGTTCCACTATCCTAACAAAGTTTGATTCAAACAACAAAATAAACAAACGCCAGGTTTATTATTTATTTTGATTCCATGTTATTTGTTTACATCACGTATTTATTTTGTTTGTTTAATTTGAGTTCAAAAGAAGACTGTGCCAACTTAATTTAAACTCAAATAAACTTTCCCAAATGATTTTTTAATGCATTCCAGCCTTCCCACATAAAAACTGTTTGGAATGTGTTTTTAATAAATAGACCTCTATAATTTTAATCGATATAAAAACATAGAGCGATGACATTTTTTTTTTGCCATGTTTTGCTTCAATTCAATGGATATTGTGCTGCTCCTTCTGGTGTGCGCAGTTTGGCCACCTGGGGGCAGTATAATAAGTACATGTAGGAGACAGACAAAGGTGTTCAGAAAGCTACAGCAAAATTAGACGTTTTTTGCAGAGGATATATATACAAGTCACCTTGTTCCTTTATTGCTAGTGTCGATTTTTTTTTTATATATTATGTTTGCCTGAAAAGAATTCTGAAAATAGATGCTTCAAATCAAAATACCAGACTTCCTGTTTTTCTATTAATAGAATTAAACTATCTGTATACTCGGGGTCACGACAATTTCCAACGCGAATAAATTTTTAGCTAGGCTACCATCGCCATTGTAAAGGCAAAGTTGCCAATATGATTTATCTATAAAACTAGTATTTATCAAGAAGAGCCCTGAGAATGGTCAAAATGCTTTTTTAAAATGGCCCCTTTACACTAAAACGGCAGACTTCCCGCATGTTTGCAGCCACTCATCTCAAAAGACTTTTTTTTGATGATAAGACATGCGGACCAAATTTCATGTTTCAACAAAGAAACCAAACAATTTCACTGATGCTATCAATATCTAACGTTGTTTAATAATCTTCTAAAAATAGGATGTAGAACTAACTGTCTGGCCCATTTCCAGTTGAGTAGGCCTAAATAAAAGCCGCCGGCCACTGTGTGAAAATACACTTTCTATGGGTGAATCTTCTCTTCCTGTTTTATTTAAAACGTTCGTAATCATCCCCCAATTAGAGTGTCTGTTTCTTTTCAGAATAGTGGTGGGCGAACAAACAGTTGTGCTGTGCTATCGGCTGCATGAATGATCATTAACACGAGGATCGAAATGTCAGTGGCGATTAGCGAGGCATGTAAAATGCGTCCCATGACTTATCAAGACTAAAAAAGAAATGATTAGGAATGTCTTACAAAATTAAGTGACTGGAGTCATCCAGTCTGATGACACGTGATCAAGTTAGACGAAGGGGGCGGGTTCTGGTCATGATGTTTAAATGTTTTCCACTTCGTGGCTGGAAATCATCATGGGTGCATCAGACATTGTAGAAGGTTTTTTTTTTTTTAGGAAAAAAGGACACTGAGGGGAAAAAAAGGTGCGAAGGGTGACATTTGCCGCCCTGAAAACAGCTGATGTCATCCTCTCGAGCCTCTGAAATTTTCAGTAACTGAGGGGGGGGGAAAGGGAAGTGTTCTCTCTCACAAGGCAGAAAATAAAGTTTCATGTGTAACACGTACACTGAAAAAAGTTTTTGTTGAATTTACACAATTTTAGTTCAAGTGGTTTCATGAAGAGGCAAGTAGATATACAGCTTACTTGAAACAAACATCTGGATCCAGATTTGATTTTGTGCAACCACTTGATGAAATAAAATTGTGTAAATTCAACACATCATTTTTTATAGTGTACTTTAAAAGAAGACATTGGTTTTATCTGTCCGCATGCTAGTCAAGGTGGAGCCCCCCCAACCCCCCAGGTTTTTCGCCTTTCAGTGGTCTGGGCTGACTGACTGTAGGTAAACGATTGTGGATAACTGCTGAAGCAAATGACGGCATTAAAATTTTTGCACCTCTGCTTTCTAAACTCATCAACACCCCCTAGTTGCTTCTAATGCAAGTTTCATCCAGCCTCTCTGAAGTGTTACTCAAGCGGCCAAGCAGATTGAAAATTTTGATGAAAGCCTCCAAACGGATGGGTCCAACAGCTGTCGACAGCTAGTTATTTTTATTTCTGATGTGAGACATTGGCCCGCAGGTCCGTGTTGTGATTTAAAATAATATTGCCTTTATGGATTTGCAAGGAAGCGGGAAGCCTACGCTTTGCATTAGGCCTCAGAGTGTTTGGACGTTAATAAAAGAAAATGAAAATGCTTTCTTTGCACGCTCCGACGTGTTTAAAGGCCTCGAGAGTTTTGAGATTCGAAACAAACTGGTTTCAATCCAGCACGTGAATGAAGGGACTGGAGCTTCAAGTTGGTTATGAAACAGGAGAACAGTCCCAGTGTATTGCAGTAATGGATGTCTTTTTCCGGCTTGATGAGCAAAACCTTGAGGGTCATCATCGCTCATAAACAGATGTGTTATTTCATCTCAAAGTGGTTGTAGTGGTGCGCTATTCCCTTGAAGGGATGTTTAAAAGGGCAGTTAAATAATAATCAGATGATCCGTCACAGTACAGTACTTGCTTTCTTCCCATTAAGCTGCTATATGCTGCCACCAAGAGGCCACACAGCAACTACTTTAAAAGCAATGGCGGATCAAGTTGAATAAAAACAAGCAGGCAAAGGTCACCAGATAATTCCAAATAAATTTATTTTGAGTTTTCCGACCACTGTACAAAGCAAGCATGGAATCCACAGGGCAGCTGGAGAAGCCGAAAGTGCGTTCCACCCCGAAAAAAAAAGAGCTAAGGTAACCTGGAAGTGCAAAGAAAAAAAGAAAAAGTCTGAGTTGTGATGAACATAAAAATCGAGTGATTATTGATTAGCTGTCAAATATCTCGTGAGCCACTTCGTTGGATCTCTCTGACGGGTCAAATAAGACTCCAAACGGCAATAAGTGACAGCCATTAGGCTTGTTGACATGGTCGTCATGGTGAACTGCTGAACTTCAGATTTGGATGCAGAATAAGAATCTGAGGCGACAGCGCCAACAATCTCACCACAAGTAATCAATGGAAGGCTGAAAAAGCGGGAATGACTTGTACGAGACGTACTCGAGTACATTTACGCGCCTTACTAAGTTTAATCACTGTCACTGTACTGTATCAACTTTGCTCCATTCTTCTCTATTGACCCGGTCAAAATCTGAAAACCACACCCCATCAGAACCGAACGAGACATGCTAGCAAACTAACGCAACAACTGAGGGGAACAAGCGCCTCCTTGTATTAACTTTTTAACGTAGCCTCTCGTACACAAATGAACTGACGTTGGGCCGTACCGCAGGGGAGGTCTACTCCAACGCCTTGACGATGGCCTCGTTGGCATCTATGCTGACTTGAACCTCTGCCCTCGCCACTTCATCGGACGTACTGGCCAGGTCAGCCTGAGCCTTCTCCAGGTTGGCCTTGGCAGCCTGTGGAAGAACAAGAAACATGAAGATGAAAGGCGACAACCTTTAGACAACTGACAACTTTTATGACTCAATACTGACACCAAGTGCTGAGTTGAAATAAAAAAATGTGCGGCATTCTTTAGTCAACCCACACCTTCAATATATATAAAATATAAAGTAGATGAGAACAACAAGTAAGGGTACGGGTCAGTCCAGGATGATTACATTTGTATATAATGGGATAAGATTTGACAAGGCTATACTTTATTCACATTCACATTTAACAGGAATATCTATGAAAGAATAGCTATCCCTCAAAAATAAAAGCAAATCTTGACAGCAGTCACACAAAGATAATTTGTGCAACCAATCACCTTCAAACCGAGACAGAGCAAAACCACGCGGAAGGAGACTCCTGACGGAAGTCGGCCGGAGAAAAATCTGAACTGCCGCATTTGCTCCGAAAGCTCAATTTATCACAGTGGCGATTAGAAAGTAGAAATGCCAAACATGGCTGGAAGTTAAAGGTCTCCCAGTGGGGATTTGACACATCTGCTATAGCTCAACAGTGAATGACCTTTCCCTCCTTATTAGCAGCGTGGCCTTGTGCGCATTGTTGCCGCAGACTAGAAGATGGGGCTAGGGGTTGAAAAAGAAAAAAGAAAAAGCTCATTTAGTCCTTTGGAGTCAAGTTGACTTTGGCATTGCCCAAGGTCAAAAACGGGGCGGCGTTGAGAGCGCGGTGGCGCATTAACAAGCCTGACATTTAAACGGGCAAGTTCAACTGCGAGGACAACCGGACGGGTCATCACCGACGGCTCGGCGGATCAAAACGGGAGGTAATTGGAAATCTTGCACGTGTTCAAAGAATGCGCTCTGCCGTCAAAGAGCACATCCTGGAGTAAACCCCTGAAATGATGAACCCCTCAACATCGTACTGTAGATGAGGACAACCCCATCTTTCAAATCTCATTAAAACAAACCAAATCCATAAAAGAAATTGACTTGCTTGCACTGAACTTCCTTTTTTACTGGAAACAAGCAGAGTTATTCACTTAGGACTGTACAGCTTCATCTGCAGTATTTCTCGACACTATAACAACACATTTACGACAACAATTTTGCGCCACATATAAATGGTCTCAATCTTTTTTAACTCACAGACACATCCAGCTGGTCCAATGGTACGGCCTCCTCAGCTAGCAGCTGCACTGAAGAATCGGCGTTGACAGTTACGGATCCACTGCTCACTAGGTGACATATCAGGGGGAATGTATTGATGAGCCCCTCCCAAAAATATATACATTATAACGCATTCAAATGTGATTGAGTAATCTGTTAAACGCCATGTGCCCCCTACCGAAGTATTTCACCGCGGAGCCATCGTCATTGAAGACCGTGACAACGCCGGGTCGGAGCACCTGCAAGGTGGGCACGTGGGCGGGGAGGATACCAAACGCCCCAGTGAGTGTGGGCACGTCCACCTGCTTCACGCTGGCCTCTTTGAAGAACACCTGCAAATACGACATGAATATCATAAAAGTTATTGTCCATGTGGGAGCTGTTTACCAAAAGTAAACCTTTGCCAACTCATGAACTAACTAATGACCTTATTTTCCTGCATAAAGACTAAAACGTCACGCCTATATGCATATTTTTGTGCCCTTTTTTCCGCAGCTGCAGATGCCACCCAAAAAGCTCTGCTCCTTCTAAACTGAAGAAGATTCCACTAAAGAACCTACAAGAAGGTCAGGAGGCTCGCCAGATTGGTAAACATCTGAAGATGATGCAGAAAAAGATCCAGATTGCTATTGGCAGTGGTGGAAGTCAAAAACGGTTAACCGCTAAATGCTTCCAATAAAGGCCCAACAAAAGATAATTGCAATATACATCCATCATCTGAGCCGCTTCTCCTCACAAGGGTCGCAGGCGTGTTGGAGCCTATACCAGCTGTAGTAGTAGCAGTAGGCGGGGTACATTCTGAACTGGTTGCAAGCCAATCGCAGGGCACACACAGAAAAACATTCACACTCACAATCACACCTCGGGCCAATTTAGAGTGTTCAATCAACCGACCACGCATGTATTTGGAATGAGGGACGAAACGGGAGTAACCAGAGAAAATCCACGCAGGCACGGGGACAACATCAAACTCCACACAGGAAGGCCGGAGCTGCAATCGAACCCGGCACCTCTGCACTGTGAGGACATCGTGCAAACCAGTAGTCCACCATTTCACTCGTTTTTTAACTACATATTTTCATAAATGAGAGTACCTACATATCATTGCGCAAATTAAATATATTGGAATGGAGCCAATGATATGTAAGAAGCAACACAGGACATTTAAAAGAAATATCTTCTGGAAGACAGTATTTTTTTTATTTGTATTGTTAAAGAATGAGTTTGAAATGATATTTCAGTGATTTGAGATAGCTTTGGGGTATAGTTAGGGATTACTAAAATTGTAAATGCAGATGGAGAGTGCCTTTTTTTCCCTTTATACGTGGTTGCATAGTCCCTCACCTAGAATACCTGCAATGCAGTTCGATACCATTGCTGTCGTTTCAATGGTGACATTCCATAAAAAGTGTCCATTGAGTGCAACTCAAGGTTAGAGCGCTATCATGACAAAAGTCAGTCGGAGTTCAGTTAACACATATAATTTTAAAAATCGTGTAAGATAGTAGGTATGACATTTACACACGCACATAAAAATAGATAACGAGGTTGCAATAAGTTACATAGCACGTCAACTATAAATGAATGGCAGCGAGCTTCACTAAACTCCGTAAGGCTAACACATTTCTAGCGCTGCAAATTGTACAATAAGAACCGATGAAGCCGAACTCCGACAAGGCATTAAAATTGTGTGAAGTCGAATGATTTTTAACAAAGTTTGACAATGCATTTTAAACTGATATTGAGCAAGGCGTTAGCTCGCTAGCTAGGCCCGGCTAGCATCTCCAACGCTGCGGCTACCTGAGTCGGAGAGGCAAAAGTGAAGGACATCTGCGGGGCACCGCTGGCAGCCTCGGCGTAGCAGCGCGCTTGCCTGAGGGCGGGGAGGGAACGGCGGAGAAATCTTGCTGCCATCATGTTGGAAAATTCGGACTTAGTTCAAGTAGCAATGACTGACAGAGACCCCCCAAATCCCTTGCAAACAGACAGTCGGTGTGCGCTTGGTGGACAAGGACGTTGCTAACCTACCCACTAGGCTTTGCGGCAGCGCAACTGTGCTGGGAAATGTAGTCTTTAGGATGAAGAGCTTTAGAAATCCACCGGTAGGTGTCTCTCTTTAAAAAAATATATGCTACCGGTTGGTATCCAGCCTAAAAAACATGTTTCGACTTCTACTCGTCCTCTGATATCAAAATTTTGTCAAGAACATTTACAACAGGCGACCAACGCGCCAAGAGTTCAAAACTGTTGATTTGTCTTATTTTGACTGATGGTTGTAGTGGTAATACTTACCCACATGATCACTTTGATTGTTCACTTTCACTTTGATTTTTTCCGTACATTTAACTTTAAAAAAAAGTCTGAAATGATGGAAAACAAACTTTAGCTGGATAGATAAATAAAACGTATATTATTGGAGTGAGCAGAACCCGTAACGTTAAGATAAATTTATATATTTTATTATTGTTGTATTGCACTGGAGAGGGGAGCTCTCTAATCTCGTTGCACACTTGAGTACAATGACAATAAAGGGATTTCTGATTCTGATTTCTGATTAATTTGCCAGGAGATGGCGCCATAATACAGTTTAATACAATGCTGCTGGGTAATGTAGTCTTTCGGGCAGGACGGGCACAATACCGGAAGTACGAGGCCGTAGTGACGAAAGAAAGATAGATAGATAGAGAGAAAGATAGAATATTATAAATAAATTTGCAATACTATGGCGCTATATTATTACTAGAAACAGAACACAGCTCAGTGTACCTCTTTGCTCAGTGAAATTAAAAATTTGCTCTTTTTACTGTGTTACTATTATAATTGTATTTGTTCATTTAACGAAAAAATAAAAAATCCCACGTTGCAGTGGGGATACATTTGGACGTTATGAATGTACAGGACTTTCGGTGAGAAACTATACGTTCTGGTCAACCCTGGAGCCAGTTGTCTTTACCCCACTGGTGACGTCACCTGGCGAGTCTATGACTAGCCGGTGGGCGTGTCTTAAACGGAGGGGCTTCCATTCATAAATACCTTAAACCGTTTGAAAAATCTTCACATTAAAAATTGTTATCTGCAGACTTTCCCGTGTTTTGCCCCCTCCGCCGCTGGCCGGACCACGCAGGTAGAGAAGGTGAGTACAATGTACGCGTAGGACACGTGTGTTTCTTTGTGAAGCCTGATGTGGATACATTGCCTTCGATGCTGCCGAGTCTCTACATCGCTATATTCGTCATGCATTGAGACGCAACCGTGATTCTGTCTTCTTTGATCTTTAATGCTCGTTAAATGTCAACAAAATTGCTGGCAATTGATCACTATTGCTTGAATAAGGCTGCACCATTTAGATTTTAGTGTTACTCTGATATGCAGTGCCTACAGTAGTATGCAACGATGTACAGTGTTGGCATAATGTATGCATTATGTGTAGCCTACATTGTATTAAGTAAGTAAGTACAGTACACGGGTGTGTAACCGCAGTAATATTGAATATTTTTGTTTCTTAAGAAGTGTGTCGTGTTAATGCAAATAGTCAGGGTTTAACAGTCAACATCGAAAACGCTTTTCAACGGCAGATGTTAGTCAATCATAATAGAAAAATTGGACGTCACAAGTGCAGTTAATTAGGCATGGGCTATTCAAGTGAGGTCTCCTCTTAGTTCTTTATTCAGCTTTTATTATACAACCGAGTACGTTTCCGTTGCAATGTCGACCTGCCTGCAGACTGCAGGGTAAAACAAAGCAATAATAAGCATAATAATAATAATAACTTGATCTAATGTAGTGCCACTCATGAAACCCAATGATCCAAAATAGAAGCAAATACAAAGTGCATGTTCATTGTCCTATAGTGTCACTGCTCTGTATTATATATTTATATATAGAAATGAGGCCTTAATTTATACCAACACATTTTTTAGATGATATTAAACAATATTACCAGTGTATAACTATTTATGAAGCGTTAATGCAGTAAGTTATTTTAACAAATTGGATAAATGCAATACATTTGTGTCCCTTTATTAAAAAACAAATTGCCCAAAAATAAAATGTACAAAGTGATTATTCTTCAGTTACTAGTTTGGTCTTTAAAATCTCAGGAAAAAGGGTTTTCAAAGTAAAATCAAATGTTTGCAAATGTCTTATTTTGATAAAAAAAAAAAAAAAACGATCATTCTGACTTACAGAATATTTACGGCTGAGAGACTGAAGTTTGGAACATTTTGACAATATAAAAAAATAAGGCCTCAAAACCATTAATTATCAAAATATTTATTGATTAATTTGATACTCGATTAGTTGTCTACGGTCGACGGTGCACCTCTATATCACTAATCACATGACCCCAAATTATTTTTAACAATGCGTGCGGAAAACATTCACAGGTATCCACATTTTAATTTGAAAGATTTGTACGTGCATCATTTGGTGGTGCTGTTTTTGTTAGCAACCAAGTTCATATGGGCTTGGCAGTTCTAACTAAATGCAGGCGATATGAACTGAGAAAAGCACTGGAGTTGTTTTGTACAAAACAACTCAATAAATTGGGTTGTTTAGTGAATTACTCATTTGACCCGACTTTTACCCGTACCTTATTGAGGCATGACGACTATTAACATATTAAGATAAACTTTCATCCACTAATTATCTATCAGGCTTGTCCTATTAAGGTCACGGTTGAGCTGGAGCTTATCCGAGCTGACTTTGGCCAAGAGGTGCAGAACATCCTGGACTGGCTGCTAGTTAATCACAGAGCACATACAGGACAGACATTTCCACTCACATTCACACTTATTGACAATTTCGCATCTTTAGTTAACCAACATGCACGTTGGGAAGCTGGCGTGTCTGGACAAACTAGAGTAAGGCCTGAGCTGAGACGCGAACCTCCAAGCTAAGAATTGCGAGACAGATGTGCGCACCACGCATTCCGCGTGCTGCCAGACACGTCTTATATACGAATAATACATTCATGTGGCATTCACTTGAGCCTGCCCGCTATATCCGAGGTGCATTTCCTTACGTAATGTCCAATTTGGCATAGAAGCGAGCGTTCTGCCGCTTTGTTATGATCCGAGCCGTGCCTCCACGCTGTCCTGTTGCTTCGAGGCCACTGGGCCGCTGCTGAGGGAGGATGGTTGGGGGGTTGGGAGGCATTCATCTTGCTTGGATGGAGGCGGATTCTCTCAAGCCACACACACACACACACACACACACAGTGCTGCTGCTTCTGATGCTACTGCTGCTTCTGCGCACTGCCCTCCATCAGGACTGTGGAAGCAAGCAGGAGCGTTAGACAGGCTGCGAGCACAGGGTTGTATTCACAGGCTCTAGTGCTCAAGTTGCTGCAGTGAGTGGCGGGCATGTTGCTTCTTCCATGCTGTGGTGAGTATCCACGTTCTGTGTGTGTTTATAGGTGTGTGTCGGTGTCGAGGGGTGGGGGGGGGGGTGATTGGTGCTGCAGTAGCAGGATTAATGGTCATGATCTGAAGGAGGCAAGGCATAGAGGCAGCAAGCAGCAGTGGACCTCAGCTTCCGATTAGTAGCAAGAGCTTGTGTTTCTTTGATGGGGAGGTAATTAGACATTCTGCCGAGTCGCCGTGCTGGCGTGCTGGCTGATGATTTGCACAACTCAGATGCCTTGCTTTTCCGTTTTGGCCGATGATTAAACGCATGCATGAGCAGCACGTGAGGGGCAGACTCGGATCTGCTCACAATTGGGATTTTGCAAGGGATTGCTCACAGGCCAGCATCCACAGCGGTTCTTTTTGTGTTTATTATGAAACACACCTTATAGTTGCACCACTAAAATCCCTCATGGAGGAAAATGTGTCATTTAAATTGGGCATAAACTGTGCATTTTTATAAGTGTTGTTTAGGAACGATACAAGTGCTCACACTGTACGGAAAGACTGAGTCCAAGTTTACACTAGAACAGTGATTCCAATAACAGCTTTGGCACATAAGTGTGCCATGAGAGAGCATCCAATTTCATTTAGTTGGTCTGAATATTATTTTTTATTTGCCACAAATAGTATATATTGGTTCTTCTATCTACTGTATGTCAGCCCAATGAAATGCTCTTACACTAAACGGCTGAAGGTACAATTGATCCGTGCATACACCTGTTGCCATCATACATTTCAAAAATTGCTTTGTTTTCATTCAGCAGGCTCGGATTGCACATGGAGTAAATTGAGACGAGATCATTCGAAGTTTAGAAGAGTAGGATAACGTATCTTAGCTTACAGAAGCACTTTAAGCCGACGCTATCACCTTAATGCTAAACACAAAGATGTCAGAGCTAATGTTAGCGTCAACTGTTGCCATGTAGTTGAAGAAGAGTTAGCTACATTTTGAAATCTATGTTTTTGTAAAATGGATGAGCTCAAATTATATCTAAAGTCAAGTTCCATGTGCTTGTGTGTCTACTTTGTATATTTTCTGTCACATATAAAGGCGTATACAGTTTAGAGATGTACATTGTTTTGTTTTAGCATTTTTTTGTAGCATAAGACGCAGTCGGTGGGTAAGGCCTTGATCTTTTCGATTTGTGTTTGTCGGCCACAGTTTGAAAGCACGTTACCGATACTGACGGGACTGTGCTCCAATTTGAATTGACAAACATAACTTATTGTCTCAAATATTTGTACTTGCTTAAATTTCCATTAATTGCTTAAACTTGGTATGCTAATGCTAAATCAACTTCTGTACACAACAACACCATTCATAACGTGAATTTAGAAGAGTGTTCATCCACTTTGCACAGGCAAAGTAAAGGAAAAATACTAGAATTTGGATCATCTACTCTTGCCTCAAATGTCAAATTCAATCCAATCATCAAGCATTTGAGCTGCCAATGGCACGTCATACTTCCTTGCAAATAAACTTGATATTGGACTCCAAAGTGAGTTGAATGACTTGGAACTTGCCTTGATATCAGCCAGTGCGCATGACAAAATGTCTTACTTACTTTTAACTTATTACTTGTGTTTGTTTAAAAAAAAAATGGGAATAGGACCTTTAAAAAATAATCACATATTAAATCACAATATGAAATGTAAAAATTAAAAATTGCAATTTCAAAATTGTTCAGCCCGTTTTAAAGAATCTCACTGAATGTTCTGAACTCCTGTTTCCATATTCTGTCACGTTGCTGCCATCGTGAACATATGTGGGCTACTGCTCACTGAGTCTTTTCTTCAGTTTCTTCATAACGATTCTTCAACAATCAACCCCACCTAATCTAAAAAATTTTTTCTATTTTACAAACAATTAATCGATTTATGAATTATTACCCACGCTCCTAATGTGCTTCATTGCTGTATAGGTCAAGAAGCTCATAGCTGGAATATGGTTTTGCCTTAAGCGTCCCCTCAGATCGCTATGATGCACTGAGCTGGGTTCGAGTCCTCAGTTCATTTCTTACTTCCACTCCGATCGTCAATGGCGGCTCTCAGCATTCACGTGCAATCGCTATATGTGTACCGTAACTGCCATCTCTCTTGTTTGCTGACTTGATTTTATGCAAGCAAGGGATCGTGGGTATTTAGCAGAGATAAAAAGGCAACCCGCCCGTCTGTTGTGCGTTGACTTCTGTGACTTGAGGAGCAGTTCCCGTAACAGTAATTTCCTCTGTGTGTGTTGTCTCTCAGGGGGACTCCATAGTTGGCCTGGACCATGAGCTATGAGTCTACCGTCTGGAACATCCAACCAGAAAACACCACTGTGAGTCTGGTCTCATGTCAAACTTCCTGTGTTTGTACGTTTGGTGCATCCACACTGCCCTCGTTAATAAACAACTTCCTGACCTGGATCCGGCTTTAGTAAATCAGTGATCCAATCCCAAATTTAATTTCCCCTCACAAAGAAACAAGTTGTCTGTCGGTATCGATTTATTTCTCTGACATTAAGCCTTTTTGTGCGATGCCCCTGCCAGAACCTGATTTAAAAATATACTTTTCAAAATTCGCAATTTTATATATGTAGGCCATGAATGGGATCAAGGCAGCAGCTTGAAAAAAACATTCCACACTCTTCACTCAACAGTATACGGCTAATGTGACTTAAAACACTTCTGAACAAAATTTGTATTTATATGTCAGGCTACCTGTGGCTGAAGTGAAGAAGCGTGTAGTGTTAGTGGCCACAATACATGCAACTTTGTAGCATCTGTAGGCTATCAAGTCAGCAATTAAAAAAAAAAAAAAACACAATCTCCACACGATCCATTTCCATCCATTGTGATTTAAAACAATACTTAACCAAATTCATAAAAATGCTCGTGAGTACATACGAGTATGAATATTTACACATGTGGACTCACCAATAGTGTAGATTTGTGGAAAAAATATTGGCCGGACACCATCACCTGCTGGTCCTTGGCCATCGGGCCACTGTTAATGTCCAACCCTGTCTAATCATATCTCTGGAGACGGAGGAGCAGCAGGATGGCTATGTGCTTCTCCTGGTGATCCTGTCCATCTTCCTGGTGGGGACCTTGATCTTTGTCTCCATCGTCCTCATCACCTGCCGCCGCTGCTGCCGAGGAGGAGGTCAATGCTGCAACAGGTAGGAAAATGAAAGAATTTATTTTGGGGTTCGGACGTCACTTGTAAATGTGTAATTTAATTTTAATGTCATCATGATGGCGGCTCTGGGAAAGCCAAGTATTTTATGATGTAATAATTGTGTAAAATGTTTAAGAATCACTGCCTTTGATCTACTATGTAGATTTGTACATCCACTCGGTTTTCATCCAGTTGCAAATGTTCCATACGAAAGTGATCCGCTGCCCGAGTTACTCAATCTCTCGTTTCCTGGAATCGAGCACCCACGCAAAGCTTCTCATGTGCATGCACACCTTTCTTGAGTATTTCCTTGTTGAGTGAGCGTCACCTAGCATGTTCATCGGAAGTATTTAGAAAGTTTTTTGTTTATTTATTGAGTGTGACGGTTCAATAAGCAACGAGGGGTTGAAACGAAGAGCCAAGTGCCGGCCGGTCCATTGATAAAAAAGACTAGAAACACCATCAAATTCATTCACTCATTAGAAAAAAAAATGATGTTTAATGGTCATTTATCAACTTATTTCACATTGCTCTAGGGTGCGACTAACGATTATTTTAGTAATTTAATTTAATTTAAAAAATCCCAAGAGATTATTTCAAATTGACACAAAATGCAAAAATTAAAGAAAAAAAAACTGATGTTTGCAGATGTCTTTTTAAAAAAAAAAATGAATATAATCATCAGCCTGCTTTTATGGGGAACTACAGAAATCCGAGATTTGCAGTTGAGTCTGAAATTCCACCGATATGGACAATTTTGAATTGAACAAGGTGCCCATATGATTAATCGATTTTCCAAATAATTATTGATTAATTTGATAATCCATTAGTTGTTAATCATTTGATTAATCCTTGCACCTCTACTTTGCTTTCTATATTTTAAATTATAGTTATTCTATGTAAAATGTATGTATATATATATATATGTATATATATATATATATATATATATATATACATATATATATATATATATATATATTATTTTTATTTTTTTAAATATTTGATGCTTTGATTCAATTTATTGGTTTTGTATGTTTTCCTATGAAAATATTGCTTCAGTTTTTGGACAATTCAGTTTTAGTCTGATATCTTTTTGGAACAGCTTAATTATGAAAAGCGAGGTTCCTCTGTAGATGTAACAATCGAAAATGGTACAAAAATTAAAAAATGGCGTGCATGTGTTCGTGTGGTCCCTTTCTGGACTGAGCAAGACAAAGAATGAGGAAACGTAGTCATGCAAGGTGTGAAGGAAGCCCCTTAGGGGAGGTGCACCTCACACCCACAGACAAACGCTCGCCTCTATGATTCATAATTCAACTTGTTGCTAGGCACGAGTCACAATGGGAGATTTATGATCTTCACAATGAATCCACTCTGAAGGATTCCTAAACGTAAAGCACTTCCTATTTATGACAACCTCACTCCAGATTCACAGTGAAAATGTGCGTTACTCACAATATTATTTAATTTGCGCACGATCGAGACCAGTCAATTTCCGCCAATAATTGATGCTACCCTTTGAGCCCAAAACACTTAACTAGTATTTCAAATGCTCATTATCTTCAAATATTGATACACTATTTATAACCCCCCGCCCCCAAAATAAAACAGTGCAATAACAAGATCTGTAAACCACGCACACTCACCTACGCAACACACAATGTCCAGTATTTATTGTACGTACAGTATGTACACGTTAAGAATTCTGGTTGTAAAAAATCCGATTTACTGTAGCTGTGCAGTTTGGTGTAACACAATTTGGTGCTGATGGTTGAGAAACTGCCTCATTTTCAACATGTTTGACCGGTTCACATGCAAATTCTTTCTTCAAGACATCTCATTTATTAAATATGCCTACAGTACTTGCATACTAGATCAGGTTCATTGGAATTGCACATGAACCTTCGCTGCACAAAAATCCAGTGTGCAAAAGTCCCAAAAGCGTCGTTAGTGTGATTACTTCACAAGCATATAGACATTTTTTTTGCAAGGTGTTTATTTATTTATGTATTTATTTGTTAATATTTTACAGCTGCACATACGAATGCCCCGCACTTCCAAAATATGAACACAGCATATAAACTGAGCACGAAGCCACCAAAAGGCAAGGAAGGCTTTGGCGGCTGAGAGCAGCGCACGATCAGCCAGACTGGTACAAATGACGAGTGTAATGAGATTTCATTGCAGCCATCGGCGGTGATTAATCTCACCCCGCCGCCGCACCACACGCCTCTCTGCTTTGTGCACGCGTGGAGACATTGCAAACACACGTTCACACACTTCCACTGACATGAAAACTGTGGGAGCCACACAGGAAATGAAAGACAAAATGAAGCTGAGATCTGGGATGACACCCATAACGCACCCACATGCATGGAGCTCATAGCTCGGCACCAAGAAATAAGATGGAGGGAAATGACTGGAAGGGGATTTCATGCTCTTTTCACTTCCTCATAAAGTAAATGGCAGGCATGGGATTTCACTTGGATGGAGCAAGGCAAGCAAAGATGCCAGATGCAGTGGATGGGACTAAAGCCTGTTGTTTTTATTATGTCACACTTGCAATTGGATTTTTACTTGGATCATATCCGTGGAAATTTATTTATGAAATCACATGCGCTCATTATTACTGTTTTATTTATCGTGGTGTTTTGGTAAACTCAGAGTAGAACCTCTAAAGTGGAGCACAATCTATTCCGTGACTCTGGTTGACCTCCACTTTGTTGCCCGAATCATTTTTCCCATAGGAAATAACAGAAATATAAATAATTAATTCTGTAGGTGAACATTTTAAAGGCGCATTTTAAGTGTGCTATTAATGTATCGGTTAAAATTCATCATTCAATTTGAGGTAAAGGAGTACACACGTGCAAAAAGTCCGGAAAAGCCTGCTCGAACATCTGATTATTTATTATTCGGGTTAATCAGTGGCACTTTAAACGGTAGCGGGTGTGTGTTGACTCCCATGACTCTGAATATGGTGAATTGTTAGCAGTCACATCCCCAGTTAAAACAGGGTGTGCACACTTATGCAACCAGATTATCTCAGTTGTTTAGTTTTACTTCCCTTACATTCTAACTTAAGTGTATGTTCCGCAATATGAATGGTTTCACAGCTTTAAATGAGCGCCTGCATATTCTAAAGTAGTATATATTCTACTCGTCCTACACGATGCTTCTCCAATTAACACCCCTTATGGCCGTAAATGTACAAAAAGCAGGAAAAAAAAGTTAAAAGCATGCAGTTGTTCCTTTTTACAAATTTGCAGTAATAGGGTTGCAATCCCCATGTTCGACAGTAGTATCTGTGACGTTGAGAGTATATGGTACGGTCTTGCCTGGTGAGTGACGTGGGCGCCAGTGAACAAGATTGCATTGTGTTCAATCCACATGAAATAGTTATGCATCATCAATGGTTTTCTTCAATTCTAGAGATTATCACTCACTTGTACCGTGACAATATGCATCGCTTTGTGTTATGAATCTGTTACACAAGTTATGGTGATGTACCGATGTAAGACAAACTGCACTTGAATGCAACATGAGTTGTGGATCGACTTGTGGGGCTTGTGATAAAGTGCAAGCTGATAAAGCACTTTCTGACTGATTTAGCCCCCCTTGTCTGGGAGCTATTTTTCAAACGGGTGATTGAAGCATCAGCTTGTATATTTGTCTCTGTAGTTTGATGTGAAAACAAGACAGAGCAGTGTAATGGATTTAAATGTTGTTTTTTTTTTTTTGTGCCGCAGTGGCAGCGATGATGCAGAGAAAACCAACGCTACATACACGGAGGAGTCTCAGCCCACCCATGGTAAGCGTGGGTGGTGTGTGTGTGTGTGTGTGGGGGGGTGTGTGCATGTGTGTGTGTGTGTGTCCCCCCCCCCCCCCCTTACAGCGTTTGATAGAAGGAGGAGCGATGGGAGAAAGATGCAGGGCATAGTGACGCTTTTATCATGTCAGCACAAAGTCTAATGTATTACATTAAAAAAAAAAAAAAGACTGCAATTTTTCGAGCGAGTTGCTCAAAGCGCTCGCGCAGTGCCTACAACACATTCTGCTACTCTGCGGACCACTGAATGAACTCTGTCTCTGCAGAAAATGATTTAATAAAAGGCAACATGAAACTGATTTTCTCAGGCATTTTTTTATGAAGGAGATTCACCCGTCAGCAGCCAATATATCAGATGGCTCCCTTCTGTAAAATGATCAAACAACCGCAATCACTTGCGCATAATTGCAATTTTTCATCATTTTTTTTTCGTCTCTGGGTAGAAATCACTATCAGGGTGGACGAGTCCGACTGCCTGTCAATGGCCAGCTCTCACGACCAGGAGACAGAGCGCTTCCTTTCCACGGGAACCACGGGCCGTCGCGTCTCCTTCAACGAGGCCGCTCTCTTCGATCACGGAAAGAAGGCCCAGGAGAAGGGTCGCAGGTTAGAGAGGAATCCACACGAGAGTTGTCCATGCTGGGCCACATTCATCTCTGCATCCATTTTGTAGGGCGTGTGTCTTCATTAGTGTCGCAGGTATGATGGAGCTTATCCCAGCTGACTTTGGGCGAAAGGCAGGGTGCACCCAGGACTGGTCGGCAACCAGTCACAGGGCACATGTAGACAAACAACTTCACTGGAACATTCATGTCAATGGAAAATTTGGAGTCTTCAGATCATGTTGGCATGTTGGAAGGAGCGAAAAAAACATGCCCCTGTCCACCACACATATCAGTGGAGCGCAAAATCTGCCTGCCTGTACCTCGATTCAATGAAATCATGCTACACCACCAGCACCAAAACTTAGACCTGCTTTTAGTTGGTCTGAAGTTTAGTCTACTTTAAGCCACCAAATTGTCAGGTGCACCAGGGATGTGTAAAAGAAAACTCCCACTGTAGAGTGCCAATAAGTGGTGTCGTATCCATTATGGATATTATAGTATCGGTTATTGATTTATGATAGGCTCAGTTATTCTAGTACCCTTCCGATTTTCAGAGAAATCATAAAGAAATGTGCACCATGTCAGCATGACTTGAACTATTCTGGTCGGTGGAAATGGGGTTCTGCTCGACCCCTATATGTGATGATTATTTTTTTTTTTTTAATTTCAGATACACTCTGACTGAGGGAGACTTCCACCACCTAAAGAACGCGCGGCTAACACACCTCCATATTCCGCCCCCGGCGCTCAAGATAGTCACCATCCATGAGTGCGACTCAGCGGAGAACACCATCGCCATGACAACGCACCCTGTCGCCAAGTCGGCACTCTCCATCTTCCAGGTGACGCTCCCAACCGCTTACTTTAGCCCTTTTGCATCATCGCTCATGACCTCCTCCAATGTTGAATTCTTTGTTTCATGATGCATTAGAATAAAAAAGACTCACAGTGTGTTTGTACCCCTTCAGCCCATGCTGTGTCCCCTGCCGCAAACTGCACTGACCAGCTTGAGCCCCAATTCCAGCTCTGCTCTCCCCGGGGACACCCTCAACTCCACTGGGGTGGACGCCACTTTTAGTGCAAATACTACTGCTAAGACAAACGGAGGATCTGTGAGTTACCTACAATTATATTAAACCGAATATATCGGAGTTCCTCAAGGGTCTGTGCTCGGTCCTAAATTGTTCATACTCTTTATTTGTTGTATTTCTAAAGTTCTGTTTGCTGCTCTGCTCTGGAGAAAACCTAGAGCGGAAAAAGAGTTACATTTTTCCGTCTGTTCAGATGGAGATGATCGTAGCAGGGTCCCGGGGCCGAGGCGGCAGCGTCAGCATGGGAGGAGGGACCGCCCCCACCAGCACTGTCCCTCCTGTGACCGGTGGTGCAGGAGGCCAAGGTCCAGTACAGCAATTCTTCACTAAACTGCGGCGCCACGCGAGCCTGGAGGGAGCCAGTCCCTATTTTAAGATTAAGAAATGGAAGCTGGACAGCAGCCAGAGGGCTTCAAGTTTGGACATGAGAGGTAACAAACATTCCATCCAATGAAGTGAATTCCTGTAAAAAAACAATCATCTTAATAATTATCGGAAAACAGGAAAAGCTGCCCAATTCTCAACGGTCTCTGTAATTATTCGTGAATACCCTTTCAGAAAGACATGTGAAGTCAAAGTACAAAACGTGCAAACGTAAATGTGTCATGTTCAATGCTCCCAGCCATTTTACTCCAAACTCAGAAGCAATAAAATTCTTTACGATTTTCACATGACTACAGCGTTGCAATGCAGATTATATCACAACCAAATCCAAAAACCAGCGAGAGTTTTTCTTTTTCCCAGAGATCAGTGAGGCATAGCATCTTCATCTTCACAAAGCTGATTTTCATAACTATGCTCATGGTTTTATGTCCATCATGCAATGTGACAAAACAATGTACCAATAATAACCTATTGCGTTCATATTCTGCTCAATACTGCTATCTGCCCTCTGAGTTTATGATCAAAACTGATTTGTTTTTTTTTGGCTTTGCTGCTTCGGCGTAAGACAAAAATGAACCAGGGTGCCACGGTAACAAACTGTTGAGAGGCCTTCTGGCTACTCTGATTGTTTGTATATGCACAAACACACAAAGGACAGATGGCTTGGTGACTCCAAGTTTGGTTGTTCCAAGTCAATTTAAGCCCCTGTGTGAATCATCCTCGCCATCACACACACATCACGCATGCAATATCTACTGCAGGATCAGTTTTTCATTCCAAGACTCCAAAGAGGATCCCAAAATCTCCTTCAGATGCCTTAACAGCTGATGATAGATTGAATCCGAATTAGGTATCATTTCCCAGCCTCCTGTCACCAAACTTTCTTAACTTCCTCTTCTACTTTTCTGTGTTTTCCGCGAGTCAGGCTCACCGAAGAGAAGGCAGTTCCAACGTCAACGAGCCGCCAGCGAGAGCATGGACCAAGACGACAGCGACACACACCATATTGACCTCATCCAGTACATCGCCCGCACCCAAGACATGGCCTATTGTCCCGGCCGGCCTGTGCCATCCTCTCCATCTGCACCACCCCCTTCCCTCGGCAGGTATCTTTAATTCCCTTGCCATTCATCCTGTCCACTGCTTTGCTTTGCAATCATGTCAAAAAAATGTTCAGCGATGGACGGTATCCCACAGGCTCTGGGTTCCAGTTCTTACATTCAAACAGGTTGCTAAATACTGTGATACTCAGCTAAGATAAGCGAAAGGACATACCACGGCAGCCATTGCAAATCATAAAAATCATTCCGTGCCCTGTGAAAACAGCCGTGTCGCCGATGAATGTCATGTTCAGTAATGTTCTGACATTGGCGTTTTGCGTGTTTGCTTTCCCTCTTTACCTGTGTGCAACCACAGGGTAGAGGTTGAGGTGATGGTGGAGCCCACCTGCAGCCATACTGGACCAGGGGTAATTGGCCTGTCCCCTGATCCTCAAGATGAAGGGCTTTCCCTCGGGACAAGGGGAAGCTCTGAGCCTCTAGCACTCCAGGATCCCCAAACACTTTACAGAGACATTTGGAACTTACGTGCATCACTGGAACAATATGCTGCCTCTGACCAAAGCAGCAATAATGATCGGAACTCTGTCTGCAGCGATGCTGACAGCGTTTGTACAGAAAAAGAAAGGGAAGAGCTCCCCAGCTGCTCATCCCAAGATTTAGGGGATGAAACAGAAGGTGCAGAAGATGACAAGGAGTTTTTAGTGTTCATGGATGAGACATTGGGGGCAAAGGAAGCAAGAAATAGGAAACAGCAAAGTACTGAATCTGAGCGAGGCGGGAGCGATGGCGAGACGTCTACTCGTAAATTGCTGCAAATGGATAGTGGCTACGCGTCAATCGAGGCCCCTTTTCGTGGTCCTGAAGATTTGCGGATGTTTGGAAGCAGCAGCCCGAAAGAGAGAACAGCCCATGAGAAGAGGCACCACTTCACCAAAGCTGGGCGATCTGGCACGATTGGCGAGAGCTTCGAGTCTCACCTCTATGAGGAGGAGCCAGACGAGCTATTGCTGGGCGCCAGTGGGGGCGTTTCCGTAGAAACGGGTGTTGGTCCACAGAGCTGGTTTCCATACGGCCAGATGATCACCCCTCGGGAGGCTTCGCAACCCCCCACTCAACCCGCAACCCTTCATCGGAGAGACTACAGCATCGATGAGAAAACGGATGCGCTCTTCCATGAGTTTCTCCGTCATGACCCTCAATTCGATCAGCAGGAGTCACCGCTAAAGAAGCACCGCTCCCGAATTCATCTACGAAAGCAGTGGCAGCGGCACAAACAGTGGAGCGACCCCGGTGTCAGGCACTTCCATTCCTCTTTCGAGAGACAACGGACTCCACTACGGAGGGGTGATAGTGTTAATTGCCCGATGGATACGAGTTACCATAGCATGCTCCCCCGCATTGTCAGTGCCCCCGACGAAGAGACCAGCGACAGCAGCACTCCCCAAACTCCAAAGAAAGAGACTACAACTGGCGTGGCTGCAGGGAAGGAGAACGAGCAAGATTCCACCGAAGATCAGATCTCATCGTCACATCTCCAGCCATCCAGCTCCGAGAAAGACGAAGGGCAGAGTGAGCACCCAGAAACTCAAGAGGACAGCAAACCACCCGGACACCCCTTAGAACCTTTGGACGAGCGGTCGCCCCTCCAACCGCCCGACTCCTCAGGCTATGGCCCACAAACCATCACGGCGGAGCTCACGGACAAATTGACGGCTAACCTGGACGAGAGGCTATATACGAGCCTTCGAAGGACCAAGGACACAGCGACCGAGTGTTTGACGGTGACGGCTATCCATGCTTCTCCAGACCACAGTCCTGTGTAGCTCCACTCGGCTTCACGGTCGACCCCACAGCTGCTGATACACAATCATGGCTCTGTGATGATGATTCACAATGAATTTACAATTTGATAAACAAACCAACCAGGCGGTACAGTTCAGTTTGGTTTGCTTTGGTAATGTTTGGAACATTAAGCCCTTATCTCGACAGACATCATTCGAATGTGACAGTATTACCCCTAATTTAAAAGTCTAGTGCTGCATGCGTATGCAAACGAGAACATTTCTATCCGCGATTTTTAAATGCCTCCTATTTTTTTTTGTCTTCCGTTGTCACGCACAAGTTACAACGCCTCTGTGACAGCTCCAAGCTGCCACTATCAAACAATTCTGTACTCTCACTAAAACAGAACTGTTTTCATATCCCCTTTTCAACCTTGGAGCGTAAGAACCGAAAAAGAAAATGGAGCATCATACCAAAATGAATCAAACTGTATCGCTTGGTGGTAATTCAAGAGTCTTATTTGTGTCATTTTCTAGGTCAAAAGTGACACAGTTGTATTTTTTTGTTTTTTTTGTTCCTGTCTTCTCGTGAGTATCGTTATGTTATGTTATGGAATGGTGTAGCTGGTCCGCATGTGGCAAGTAAAGTGGTACTGGTGTAGACAAATCTATAACAAAATACTGTTTTAAATTAAGTTATTTTTATCACTATTTATATGAGATTTGTTTTTCCTCTATGTCACAGTAGTCGTTATTTCAAGCCTACTGTTTAAAACAATGTGATGACTTTCATAGACCCAAATATAGAATATTTTCCGGCGTGCGCCAAAATCCACCAGGAGTTTCAGGTTAAGCTAGTTGTTCGGATTAGTTTTCCCAATAATTAGTTGGGACTCTCACCTTCTTTGACGGGGTTTGTACTTTACTGTATGTAAACAGACACAAGTATCAGTTTGCATTAGAAAACGCTAATACTTTCCATTGGTAGCTAGCTAGCTAGTTGCTAGTATTTCTCCTATTAGAGCTCACTTGAAACCAGTGCGTGATTTTCCAGACATGGTGTTCATGTAGTTTTCAAAGCGTCATAGATTTTCTCTCAGAATCTGCTTCAATGTTGTTTTTCACCTATAATATATTTTTGTACGTGCTTTGAGTGTGAACGTGCTAGACATGCCAATCCATGTTTTTAAACAACACTGGACTATGGACTATTTTAGGTACTCTCGGTCCAGTTCTGGTATTGTGAAGGTTTGCAGTTTTGCGACAACAGTGAGGTAAAAGGTTCGCTCTCACGGTCGTTTGAGGGGTTGTTTTTTTGGGGGCGGTTGGATTTTTATGAAAGGCATGATTTCTTGCGCATGAGGCTCAACAGAAAGGGCTTTATTTGCCTTGCCTTGCATCTGACCTCCTATCCATGTATCCTCGTCTGCTCCCGGGAAAGGTAAGAGCAGAGGAGATGCCTGCCAAATAATGCACCCAATAGCCAATCTTTTTTTTTTCTGTGAGATCTCTTTGCTTGATTATAAGCCTGTTTTGATGATAGAACACAATTCCCCCGGGGCTTCCTGCCTCACGTGCAGCGAGGGGAGCCTCTGCAGAGTGTGGTGTTGAATATAAATCACAACAGCAGAGGGGAAACCCTCATTTCGAGTCTGCTTCTTTTTGAGCCTGATGCATCGCGGTGCATCTGCAGTTAAGGTTTGAAGGATACAATTCTCTGAAAGTAAAGATACAGCACATTGGCACTAAAAAATAACTCACCAGTTTGGTTTTGATTGTGCTGAAAACTCAGTTCACGTTCAGATTAGTGGTAACTGGATGTGTTTGCTATGAGATATAGTTTTGGCAGAATTTATTATGGATCCTTGCCCTGCGAGGTGCTGATGCTTAGTTCAGGGTGTTCCCTGCCTCTCGCACCAAAGGCAGCTGTGATAGACTCTGGCACGTCCGTGACCCTTGTGAGCATGAGGACAGGTCTCGGAAAACATGGTCCACTGAGGACTGTCAATAGTGAGCCGGTTAGAGAGTCGATTTCTTTTTTCCTTTTAAAATCAAATCAACAGATTTGACTGTTTACATTATTGCATATATACTGCAGAGATAAAATAAACAAACTTGACTGAGATTGGTGCTGTTGTTTGTGTGTAAAGTTTTACTTCGCTTAAATCTCACCTATGATGGCCCTCAATTGGGTGGCTCATCAATTTTGCCGAATTTATGATTATAATATTGATCATTTGGATCATCAGGATGGCCGAGTGGTCTAAGGCGCCGCGTTCCGGACGCAGTCTCCCCAGGAGGCCTGGGTTCGAATCTCGTGGCTGCCAGGATGGCCGAGTGGTCTAAGGCGCCGCGTTCAGGACCCAGTCTCCCCAGGAGGCCTGGGTTCGAATCTCGAATTTCCCCATTGTGGGACTAATAAAGGCATTATTATTTTGTACACAATTATCTATGATCACCATCCATTGGCCCGGCATGCACATCACTGTGTTTTTCAGTCATTCCTGTGTTGCATCTTTGCATGAATTTTTTTTTATGAACCCAAAGCAAAAACAAAATGGTGATTGCGTTCTTAGAATGAGCGTGAGAAATAAGAATGACTCTTCTGCGTAAAGCGTAATTCAATCCTGTTGAGAGAGCGTACAAACAAGCCAAGCCAATCACTTGACCTCCTCAGAAGAGGAAATAAATGAGCCTCATCTCTCGCTTTGATTGGGCTCTATGGTGAGGCTGATGCTCCTTTTCCAGGCTGCCCAGATTAGATCTCTCGCCTCTCAAGGCTGAGTGGACTCGGAGGCTCATTAGGAGAACAATAGCACTGATGGAAGGAAGTAATTTCAAATAAGTAGCTGGGGCAGCAGCTTGTTCTTTATTATGATTATTTTTTTTCCTCGAATGTCATCGCATCGACTCCCTGGATGCATAATCCCAGTTTGAGTGTTCGTGACGGCCATTGAAATAATGTGGTTGCACAAGTGTTCACAATTTGTTCTAACTAATAAGTGGCTATTTTCAGGCAAACTACTAATCAATAAATTATATATATATATATATATGACACCATGTACAGTCCTAAATTTACAGTGTAAGACTTCCATCTTAATGCTTAAAATGTCAGAAATTGATCAATTTCATCTCCACACCTGCCCTGTCTCGATTGCAGTTGGTTGTTTGGTTGTTTGGACAGGTGTTCTCTCTGACACTAAAACTGCCCTAAAACACACAACCCAGAGGGGTTTATTGAACAAGAATTTCAGGTAGCTTTTTGTGTTTAGACATCGATATATTGAGTACACAAGTGTTTCACTATGCACCTACGATAGCGACTTCAGAGCACAGGAACAGGTTTGTCAGTACCAGTACATAAGTCAAACGTTAACACGAACAAAGTTGGCAGCTGGACCAAACGTGCTTACGAAAGTAGCTAGAGTAGGTGTGGGCAAACTACGGCCCGGGGGCCACGTGCGGCCCGTTCAACGTTTTAATCCGGCCCGCCAAACTTAAAAAAAATGAAATGAATAAACCTTGTTAATGTTTTATTTTCTAAATACTGTGGTTTTTCAAAGATATATATAGAATGTTGTGATGCTTTTGTTCACTTTCATTTAAAATTAAATGTATTTTTTCTCTGCATTTATTTGCTAATTATTTTTTTTTGTTGTTGTAAAAATGGAATTACCATCACGTGTATTGATTTATATGTCTCATCAGGGTGTTCCCAATGTTAATATCCGGCAACTCCATTCACGAGCGTTTTACGTCCCATCTGAAAAGCACAAATAATTGCGGCGTTCCCCACTTTTTTTGTGTCGTGCCTTTGCCAGACCGCCCACGTTTTGCACACTTCAAGTCACCGCACCAAAACACACACATGAACACGTATTCCTCTTCTCCCTCCCGCATGCGACACCTCGCCTCCCCAGAGAGACGCTGTGAGGAAAACCCACCATCCTCCCTCCATCTCTGCTCCCTCGGCACTCGCCCACGCATTCCTATCATCACACCCCTCCCGCTCTCCTCAAGAGATCGCCTTTCTCGGGTGTGCAAAAAAAAAAAAAGAGAGATGCAGATGACTCACCGGCTTCTTCCTTGCTCCCATTGGATGATGTGAAACATTTGAATTCTCACCTACAACTAGGCTGGGACCGATTATGATGCCAGACCCAAAAGAATATGCAATGATGACACTACAATGTATCAAGTGTCATATATGCAGGACAAAAATCCATTTAGCTCTCATACAAACACAAATACATATACAAATCGCTCCCTCACCCCGCCCCCAAAAAACTCACACGATCACCCAAAAACCTCTCTGACACACCAAAAAACTTTACAGGCATGCGTCACACTCACACCAAAAACCTCTCACCCAGAAAAAAAAAACTCTGAGTCACAAGCAAGAAAACTTCTATTTATCAAAAACCCTCCAACTGAAATGAAAACAAACACAAAGAGAGAGAAAAAGGGCTTTTTTGTAAGTGAGAGAACTTTTAGGTTTAAGTGATGGTTGTCTGGTGACTGTGACAGTTCAGCATTATTTTTGACCAATATTTTAAAAAAAAACAACCCCTGAAAATGGCTTCTGCTGTTCTGGTGACGAAAACCCACAAAAGCTGATTAATGCAACATCCTTCCCTCGTGTCCAACCCACGCACTTTTCCCACCCCCTCTCTTGATAAAAAAAGAAAAATCCTACTACCACCTTCCTTTCTCGCCATCCTTTTCCATCTCAACCCTACGGGGAACGTAAAAGTTCCATTCCAATTTATTGCTTGTCAACTGTGACGGCTTGACAGCCACACGCCCCCACGCAGCCACCAGTTAATTAAACCCCGGTGAGATACGATGGCTTGATGGCACAAACTTTCAACTTGTACTGAGCTTGTTAGCCCGTTCTACGTTGCGCTGCCATAACCATAAAGGCTCATTTATTCTCTTCTTCGAGGCTTTGGTCCACATGCTTTGTTAATTTTGTCTGTAGCAATTTATGTCCTCAGGAAAGTGGAAGATATGGATCAAAGGCTGCGGCCCGATCGGAAATAGTGGGCAAAGCAAAGAGAATTTTTTTAATGGGAATTTATCAGAGCAGACTGCTAAATGTGATCCGATTATAATGTCTTTAGACTTACAGGCTGGTCTTTGCCGTCTGCTATTTTTGTACGCTCTGTTCCGAGTAACATTTTACAATTACGTTTATGACCAGGAAGCTGATCTTGTGTTGTGTAAGAGCGACAGCTGCAATCCAGATTCTTTCTTACAAAGATTAAATACGAGCATCCTTTCTAAATGGACTTCCATTATGACATTTTGGACTTCTGCATGATACGCAAAAAAACACAAAGTAGCTTAAGAATCTGTCAAATTGGCACTCTCAGATACTGCCATACATAGTTTTTCTTTGTATTGTTTTATATTATCCCACAAGAGTTAATTTCCCCCATTGATAAATTCCTTTTGAACTTTAACTGGCTTTTTTTGTCTTTAATGTTGGCTATACAATGAAGGATCAGACAGAGAACTGCCAATCAAAGGCTGTGTCCAAATTGTTATGCTGCATCCCTCAAAGGTCACATTTGTCAGCCACATGAAATAGCTTGATTCCAAATTCACATGTCCTTCGAATTTAGCCTTAAAATGTGGCTTTCGTTTGTAGCCTGCATTGCTCCGCTCTTCTCATTTATGAACACCAAAAGCATGGCAATACGTTCAGCATAGTCCCGCCCTCGCCTGACGCTGGATGCTGATTGGTCATTCGCGAAGATTCGCGAGTGAGTGACGTTCTCCGCATTTCCGCTTCCAGTGCACAAGCACAGCTGAGCTGAAATTACAAAAAGACCTGTCCAAGGGAATCTAAGGATCCTCTGGTTTAGCAATATCGCACTAGTATCATTTCTGTATGAGTTTATTTGATTGGATTCCATTTTAAATTGGGTGTTTGGAAATTCCAAATTTCCTACTTTCCAACGACGACATCATTAATGCACGTACACGGGCAATCAAGCAGAATGCGTTCTTAGCAAATAAAGCTCTTTTAATCAGCGCTAACAAGTGTTCTTTGGTAACGAATCAGTGTCGGGTGCCTCTTTCTCTCGACACCCTCCTCATCATCACCCCCCCCCCTTCACAGCAGGGGGTCTCAGCTGATTAGGGAGATCCATAAATATGCAATCAAAGCGAGGGTCTCATTATCACCCCGCCTGTCTTCCCCGGCACCAAAAACACCAAATTCGCACTCTTGGAAAGACAACGACACCTTGGCGAACGAATAGCAAAGGGTTGATGGGTGAAACGGAAATAAAACGATGAGGTGAAACACACGCGTAGTTACCGCGAGCGTGCCTATAAACTGACTGCAGTAGAATGACTCACCCTGTTGCTATGGCAACCTAAAGACATACGCTCTTCGAAGGTGCAATTTCAAGCGGCCGGCTAGGCAGGCAGGCAGGCAGGCAGGGGTTGTTGTGATGTACCGTTTGCGTAAACCATTGTGGCGAAGGGTCATTGAGGGCAGCGTGGGCGCGCGTGCGTAGGTGTCGCCGCACCAAAAATAAATAATGAAATAAAAGCATCAGCGCAGATGAAGCAGTAGAGCAATGAAAGGCATTGTGTGTTGAAATGCTGCATGTGGGTGTTAAGCTCGGATGGCCTCGATAAGTAAAAGCCACGTAGGACAAAGTCTGGCCTCCCACCTTCTTCATTATTAACTTTTTATTGCTGCAGGAATTCGTACGTAATCGCCAACAGTGGGTTTTTTTTTTTTTGCTCACAGTCATTGAAATGAAATGCCAGCGTTGTCCGTCAACGTGTCAGATGCGTTTCCGATAGCATTTCATGCATTCGGCAGCTCTTTGAGCCATTTCCCCAGAGTGTGTGGAAACATTCCACATTGTTCTTTGAAACATGGAAGCATGGCCGATCCATCAATGATTGGATGGTTGATGATGGGTGGAGGGATGGATCCTTTTATGGACGAATGGATGGGCAAGGCTTTAGGTATAGATCAGGGGTCGCCAACCCTGTGTAAAGCCTAACACTGATTTTTTTCTTTATTGTATGTATAACAAAAACAATTGTGTGTTGCTGTTATGAAATCAATTAATCGCTACAGCATGTGAGGAAAATCGGCTTTTCTGTTGATCATCATTTTTTCATGTGTGGAATGTGCAATCATCTGTCAACTTGAATTTAAAAGGACAATTTGACTTCACGATATCAAATAAATACTGTATACAGCAAAATAGGCAATTCGACTATTTGTCATTGTGAATGTGATTTTTTTTTTTTGCTTCTGGACTTCAGCGTACTGAATTTGCACATCAAAGCTGGAGACATCGCCTTCATTTTTACACATGATTGTAAGCCGTCATCTGTGTGTTGGTTATATATATAGAATAGTGTTCAACACTCTGATTATTTCAGAAAGTTTTCTTTTCTGGGCCTTGTCCGCGGTTTGCCAACCAGGGTCGAGTAGCGTAATAAATCCCGGCAGCAGGTGTTGCACACCACTTCTTGTGATGAATATTCCGAGCGACA
Source organism: Idiotropiscis lumnitzeri (assembly GCF_059441095.1). Lineage (NCBI taxonomy): Eukaryota > Metazoa > Chordata > Actinopteri > Syngnathiformes > Syngnathidae > Idiotropiscis > Idiotropiscis lumnitzeri. Next base: position 13,320,397 of record NC_142403.1, read on the forward strand.
AAAAAAAAAAAAAAAAAAAGATGCATTTTCTTTTGTGACCGCAACCTTCATATTTAGATTTACAGTTGAAAAATGAATAGAACCCATTTAAATGTAAATTATAATCTATTTTACTATATTTTAATTTTCAAAAGTGAGCCTCGGAAGAAGTATGAAAGAGCCTCTTGTAGCCTTGTAGCCTCTTTTCAGACCACTCATTGGTTGATGTATAGCTAGATGACGCATGGAGACACGGATGGACGGCTAGGTCAATGTGATCAGCATGTGGCTCATTACGCAAGATTATTCTTGCATGTCACAAGGCCTTTTTATAGTCGCTATAATGTATCTCTAAGAGGAGCTGCCGTGTTCAACTTTCTATACTTCATTCCTTGTCTTCACAGAATGTGTATGTGGAGGTGGTGTACACCACGGCTTGTGCACTCTCACGTTACCGAACCATACAGTATGACAGTCGAGCTATTCCGTGACACAAAAATTGAAAGGGAATCTTTCCGTCTTCCCCTTTCTGCGGAGGCGGGAGACAAGCAGACGAGCGGACAAACAAAGAAAGGCCCTGATGTTTAATTTAATTGGCTCCTGTGTGGACACGCGCTCTCTTCCTGGCTGCTCGTTTGTTACGCTCGGCGCTGGGAAGCAGAAACGTTCCAATAGAGAGGCTAACATAATAAAACAGGATGGGATGGGAAATAAATACAGTGGCGTCTTGACTTCGGAGTTTAATTCCTTTCCGTGACTACGCTTGCGATGCAAAAAACACTTGTATGTCAAATCTTTGCACCTTAGTGAAATGAATGCAAGTGTCATAAATTGGTTCCACTTTCACAAGAAAAGAAAATAGAATAGAACTTTGTCATTGTCACATTGGAACAATGAAAATCAGTAAAGTGTAGGGAGTGAGGGTGTAACGGAAACCAATTTGAATCATACAATTGCTTTTTATTTGACCAAACCTAATTGAATTTTTAGATTTTAAAATGTCCCTTCTGTGAATCGAGTAACGAGGTTGGTGTCCAATTGTCTTTTCTGGGCGATGCACATCAGCTATAAATTTCTTTTGTTGTATCTTGCACTCCTTGGCCATCAGGGGGCAGTATAATACAAGCACACGTAACGATTCATACCCCAAGAGTATGAATCCTTGTGTGTTAATTTTTGCAACGGATAAAAAAAATATTTGCCTGTCAGTATTCTTGCGTTGTCGGTCTACATGCGTTCCTGAACCGTTTGTGTTCAAACATCCAATGCTTCAAGTTTAAAACTACCGAAACATAAATGCTAGTTTGATTGTCAGCTATGACGTTTTACATTGAGAGTTAGCATTAAGCTATCGAACTTTCGTAAATGCATAGCATGTAATTTTCTTTGATTTACGTTTAGTGTTAAATTGGGAATTGCAATAAACACATTTGGTCTCTTTTTTTTTTTCTTTTTTTTTTAAGAATTGTTCACTGATGTTGATCTGTTGCTTGTTCTGAAGTTCGCTGCCCCATTCAGCTTTGTCCCCAAAAAAAGAAAAAAGACCTCGAAGAAATTTCTGCACCGCTCATCACTGTTAATAAAAACATTATTACAGAACTGTCAGAGGAATCGGAACGCGGTGTGACAGAGCACTTGGATGAAGTCTGTCCTTAAATGGTTCTGATGAGACTGTGCCGGCGCAGCCTTTTGTCACCTCGTCGAACTCATAAGAAGTCATTATCGGACGTGTGGGAGGATAAAGTTTCCTCATTGTAATAACAGAAAGGAACAATTGCAGCACAATTTTTGGACATCATTAAAGCGGAGCTCAGTGAAGATGCTTCTGGTACACTGCATAAAGGCCTCAACACACCAATCCGCCATTGGAAAGTCTGTTTGGTGTAGTGCGACACTTCGTAAAGTCAGACCCGTTTTTGAGGAAGTAATCACTCTCATTCACGAGAGACCGCCGTTTTTTGACATCACCGTCATTGACTAATTAATTTAATTTTACATTAAAGAGGAAGTTAAGTCCATCAGATTCTTAACAATAATATATTCTATACGGACCCACTAGTCTAAACATGAGATTCTGAGAAAGAGATAGAAAGAGAGAGAGAGAGAGAAATCAAAACATTGCTTTTGGTTTGTTGATTGCGATTTATTTGTGGGACACATTACAAGCTTCAAATATATCTTATTATCATAACTAAATAAACATGTTTCACTGGAAGTTGAAAATAAATAGAACAGTATTTAAAAAAAACTGTTTCATTAAAACGTTGACCCTTTTTTCTCACTTTGTTGTGAGGAGAAAAAATCTGTCAACATGACAGCTTGTTAGCGTGTGCGTGTGTGCCCACATGCTTGGGATTGAACTGACATAAGAGTGCGTACACACTTCATAATGAAGACGACAGAACTCCTGGAACTGTCTCACACACACACACACACACACACGCACCCCCCCCCCCACACACACACACAAATAAGCTTCTGTGTCCCTAATTAAATAGAAACAGCTTCACATTCGCATTAGGTTTGTCATTCATAACATTTCAAGTCGGCAGTTTGAAGGGCGCGCAGTCTGTGACGTAACGTCAGCCACCCGCAGCAGTTATGTATCACCAGAACACAGGTGTCCTACCTTTTGGAAGACACATTGAACACAGCATATGAAAGCAGCGTGAAGACCTTTTTTGTTTTTGTAACAGCTCACACAACATGGTGACACTTTGTGCGTGTGCGTGTGTGCGTGCGCGTCAAGTGCTTTTCAAAACCATTACGTGTAGTGACGCGTGGGAGGCCCAAGTGCTTAGGTACAACCGAGCATTCTGGGAAATAACGACTCCTTTTGTGCCCTCGTCGCACATCGAGGTGGCGTTTTGTCGTCATCGGCGTCCTTGTGTGCTGGCTTTCTTTTGTTTTCTATTCTATTTATTTGATATTGCTTTTTTTTTTTTTTTGCGAGCAGCAACCCACATGTTCACTCTCCACTTACTGTACCTCACCACCTCCACCGTGCACTTACGTAAAATAACTTTTAAGGGCAATTTCACCTGTGACTTCAACGCACTTCTTTGGCTAGTGACTCATGGGCTACCTGGGCTTGCAGGCAGCAAAAAATATTTATTCCTTTCCCCTATTTATGTTTTCTCATCATTCTTTTCTATATTAATGGATTTTTTTTGGACCCCCACTTGACGCTAATTGTCAAACTAAACGTATAATAGAGAATTTCACATTGGGTACTTATCTTTTTCAATCTTTTTTTAAGCAAATAAATGAAAGAAAAGAGGATGGATTGTAGAATATAGTATGTACACATAAATGTCCACATAGGACATTTTGCCTAATACCAGAAGAAAATCTTTTTTGGAGCTCCAAATCGTACACTTTTATTGCAAAGCCGCGTGAGCTTTGTTAGGACCAGGTGTGTTAAATCATGAAATTGGGGCAAACCAAATGAAGAGCAAAAGTGGGGGGGTGGTGGCAGGTTTGCATTGATTGAATCTTTTCCCATATTAACCCTGATTAACTAATTTACTGCCATTGACGGCTAAAGACGTCAAAGATCCGTTTATTGTTTTTTTACTCGGCTGGTAGTGAATGAGTTAAACAATTTTAAAATGTTGAAATATTGCGATTACAATCCTTGAAACCACCCCAGTTAACACATGTTTGATTGTTCCCCTCATTTGTTGGCGCCATCCTCCTCGTTTAAATAACATGCCTTTTATAACTAAAATCCACGCAGGCAGCTAATTTTTTAAAACTAATTACACATATTCAAACTATTTTTCCATTGTATTCTCTTCTATATGACGTTTTCTTTGTGCAATGTCCGTTTGTGTTCTATTTTAAGAGTCACGGCTCGACTAATTAATACTGCATGGGGCCCTCCCCTTGTGTTCAGAATAACTAACAGGGTGATGCCTAATTAATTCCCAAAGATCCATACATTTAAATATTAATAAAGCGGCATGCTTGTTTCGGTTTCCATCTCCCGGTACCCGTGGCGCCTGGCGCCGCGTGAATCCCACCGAGCCCCGGCAGTGAGATTGTTTTAAATGGGAAGTTAAAAGGAGACTCATTATTAATCACCCTGTCATTGAACGATTGAAAAAGGGGAAACAAAACTTGGGAATCAGCTGCGAGTCGTTGCCATTATTTTCCTTGTCAATCTCAGGTGGGATCACGTGGTGCAATTTATAAGACATTGAATGAAAAAGCCGAATACAAATAGGTGTCTAATGTGTGCCAAATGACCCCATAAGCACTGTATTTTTTCACAGAAACGGTTGTTAAATTACTTCTATAAATAGTCTTTTTAGACTGCGTTTGAATTGATTTATGTATCGCGTGGTGTTGTCCGTGTAACAAAAACCTCAGCTACTCCTCGGCACTTTGTTGCCATGGTAACTGCTGCCAGCTGGAACATCAGCACTTGTGGCATCAAAAGGGGCTTTGTTGTGGACACGTTCATTTTATTGTCATAGTTTTGCTTGCGCTGGCTGCTGCAATTGATTAAGCGGATGTCAGTGTTGGTGAAGCAGCATGCGGCTCATTGCCCAAGGTTATTACTGTACTCTCTGTTCCCGGGAAACTGTCAACATTGCGTTCACGTGGTGGCTCCTGTCTCGTTTAAGTGTGTGGCTGCAGCTCAGAAGCGACGATGTTCTATGCTTTTGCTCAATGAAAACGCTTCCTGAAAGGCACCATTGAGTGTGATGAACACTGGCACTTATGTAACAAGTCTGTGTGTAAGAATAAAATAAGTCAGCGCAAAAAAAACTCCGAAATGATGGAAGGGGTTTATGTGACATGTTTTACCACACTGGGATGCTCAAAAATGTACGTAGACAGGTTGAGTGACACATCAGCCGGACGACGTCAGTGAAGGGACGACGGCGGAATTTTAATATTGTTTCCAGTCTTGCTTTGTCGGCGTCGATTGTAAATTTTGAACATTTAAGCAAATATGTCAGCCAGAAATTGACTTACACAAACTGGAATGAGCGATATTGCAATGACTCTTTCATTATTTATTATTTATTTATTATTTCAATGATACTTGTTGTAATTTCATTTCATAAAACCAGTTAATTAACCAGTTATACTGCTTGTCACTTCAGCGAGTTCTGTTCGGAGATAGAAATCTGTGTTTTGTGTTTTAATATCATGTTTTTACAGCTCAGCACATGACACAATTTTGCTTTTTTTTGGGTTTGTAACTAATGCATTCAACCACTCACGGAGCGTTTACAGAAACGAATGACCCTCTGCCCACACAGTGCGTGTGCGTCACACTCAGGTGACATATCAAGCGAACGATTTTAATGGCAATTCTTATCCATTTGAAGAGTAATGATAGATAATGTCTTTTGACGGTCGTAATTGAGCAAAAGGAAGTGTGTTCTTTTAGAACATGACCGACAACAACACAAAGCAATCAGATTTGCTGTTGCACCTTGCAAAAGTTCCGCATTCTAAAATATATAAAACTGACCAATTTAACCATTTGCACCTTACACACACTCTCTTGCTCACACACACACACACACACACACACACTTTAATGAGAATCTATTACATAATCACTTGTGAAGGCAGCAGTTCATCACTGAGCTAAAATTTTATCCTCCCTTGCATCTCCAAGGAGGAGAATTTGGTGATGCTAATGGACTAATGACTCCATGCTGTTATTAATTTTCCATACAAGCATTAAATATTATGGGACCTGTTTTCGTGCGCGGTCTAACTGTGCGCTTGAGTGGACTTGCAGTTATTTTGGTATTTTCATTAATGGGCTCCATTAGAAGTGGGTGTTTGCGCCATTGTGGGAGTGAACACGGCTGACTGGCTGAAACTATTAATATGAGCAATTTTAAACATTTTCACAAGTATGTCAATTACTTTCATATTTCAGCTTTTGGTCGAGGCCAAGCCCTGCTGCTAAAATGCAAACTATGTGTTTAATGCCTAAATAAGATTCTACCCATTTTCAGTCCAAAGTCTAAATCAACTGAAGTGTCCAAATACTTGTGGGCCTAATTTATTCTTTAATCCTCCTGTCAGGTAGATTGATTATTATTGTATGCTTGCAGTGCTCACTTGGCCTTTAGTTTGCTTACGTCATTAACTTCATGAGCTCCGCCGATGTTCCAAATGTTCTCAAATCCTGTGTGGAACATCTGTTTATAGAGCAGCATGCAGATGGAGCCTGACCGGAGGCCAGCAGCGGCAGCAGCGGTGGGTGGGGAAGGGGGGTCTCCCCCCCCAGTCACGACTGCCTCGGCATGCTGCTCTCGTCGGCAAGTGGGCGGTGAGCCAGGGGGGGGTGTTCCAAGATAAAGGTGAAGAGGAAGGAAGGAGGTGGGGGCGGCTGTATGAGCAGCGCGTGTGCTGACATTAACCTTCTCCATTAATGATGGACTGGGGGGACTTTGCATGCACAGGAAGGAAGTTCAGAGGTTGAGGGCGGCGTCAAAGTGGCAGAGGAGGAAGGCCGTCAATCAAAATGAGGCTCAAATTGAGTGGACGAATGACACAGCTGCTTTGAACCTCACTGCGCTCTTAACTTTGTTTACATTGTGACGTACTCACTGACAATTTCATTTATTCTCCATCACGTTGACTCATCCGTACGACACTTGGGATGTGCTTTATGCATCAGATGACATTAGGTCAATCCACAAGAGCTGTGCGCTACTAAGAGGTGCTCCTGAGTGGGACGAAATGTTAGAAACAGCTCGCAGCATAATAATACGACAATAAAATACCACAACATACTACTACAATTATTTCACTCATGGATGGCGTAATGCACACGTATCAAACTCAGTGGCCGACAGAAGCAAATGTTTTGTGTCAATTTCAATGATTCTTGCTAAAATTGTTACAACAATTTCTCTTTGTCATATGTAAAAATAACAACGTAGAGACGTTGCAAGCGATTTTTATTACCATCATCATTGACGACTGGTTTTAAAACAAATTATCCATCAGTTGTACTATATGTAGTGTAATCAACTTTTGGGTATTCATTTATTTATTTTCCACATTTTCTCCCATCCCTGTAGGGAATATTTAAGGAATGTTTTTTTTGTTTTTGTTTTTGCATTGCGGACCGCCTCAGATTTCGATGCCCCCCCCCAAAAAAGGGAAAAAATCCAGCTGCACCAGTGAATGTGACCCGCGTTCAAAACGGTTCACACTAAAAAACGAGGTAGTAAAGTCATTATAAACAGGGTAAATCAAGTATTCAAATCAGCCAAATGCAAATGCACTGCCTGAAAGTTATTGGCATGGTAAATGGCGCCCCCTTGTGGATGGACTAGTAAACGCAAGAACGTTTTCAGCTTTGAGTCGTCTTCAAACTCACAAGAATTATTTGACCTTAGCTAAGCTCTTTTTAAGAGAAAATGAAGGTCCATCTTGTTACAACTTGTTTAAGACATCCGTCCAACTTCTCTTGTTCCCTCCTCATATTCCCATTTTTTTTAAAATAGGCTCTAATTTCTATAGACCTTCACACACACATCTATTATTAACATAATACATTTACATACTACTGTAAATACAGGCCAACTTACATAAATTATATTTTAACGTTGCATTGTGGTATTCTATGCAGACTTTATATATTGAAGTGGGTGTGAAGAAAAGCTAAAGCCTTAGTCAGCAGCCTAGTATGAAGCAAAAACTAAATAGTATAACTATAAACAATTGAGAATGAAATAAACACCTGCCATCGTATCAGCATTGGACTAACTGTACATGAATAATGTGTAAAAAGGCTACTACAGTAAATGCAGACGTGAACAAAAGCATTAATACGTCAGCAGCATTGTATATTACGACTGTCCATGAATCAGCAATACCATAAATAAAGTCCCTCCCCTCCGAGACCTGTAGTTGTTTTCACCGAGATTATGCAGCAAAATAACTCATTTAAATACGCTGACACGATTCTTTAGGATGACAACCTTCTCCACTAGATGGCAGTGATGTCTTCCACCACGTCAGCACAAATATGTTTGGCCTACCACCCAGCGTTCGTTCTCCCCACCTGCCCAGTCAGTCAAACATTCAGTTCTGTGTCCAATTCCGATTGGACACGGTGCAACACGCCATCCTTCACTTTCACGCCGTCTCATGGAGCCACGCCACATGAAAGGGGCCCCCGATACGTGCGAAAGATCATACATTTGAGGGCGCTCCCCGTTCACCGCCATGCTGTATTCATTTGCGTCGCTCGGCAGCTGTGATGCAAACCATATGAGTGAATGGGCAGACACCCAGTAAAAAAAAAAAAAAAAAGAAAGAAAAGCAGCCCACCCACGGCTCGCGGGCTCGCTTTTTGTCTTTCCCTCCCCATCCAGGTCAGGCGGCATTCCTTCTAGGGCTCCGGGGATCTCGACTAATGAAGGCAACCGACATCCTTCACGAGGACTGGGATGTCGCAACATGTGCTACTTTAAAAGACTAAAAAAAGAAAACGATAAAAAGAGTACATAAAAAAAGGGACAGACAGACTAGGTATAGTAAGGTGAAGTGAACAGAAGCAGATGTTCGGATGAACAGGAGACTCCTCTTTGGATAAAAAAAACCCAAAACTTTTCAGTTGTGAGAGGAGACTTTATCCCTTATTTGCCATGCCCTTGAAGAAATATGAAATATAAGGGGTGCTCGGTTTGACGTTCCCACAGCGGTGATGTAACCCAAATTTGTCCATAGCTCATAAGGCACCGTAGTCCGTCACTAACCTACGCTAGCGCAGCAGTAAAGTCTTGACTAAAACAAACATTTAAATCCAAAACACTTCTCCGCCATAAATATAAAACAAGGAAAAGAAATACAATATGCACGATATTAACTTAGCGTGTCTTTTTGTGCCGCGTGACAACATATTCTTACACCGCATTGCAAACAGTTCGCTGTGCGCCGTTCGTGACCACATGTCATGACTACGCGAGGAGCCTCTGTGCTTAAAAGTTCGTCTGACATCACCCTGCAACAATGAAATGAATTGTTGTCATATGCAAGCATGTACGTCATATAAAATAACAGAATAAAATGAAAAACATATGGATCATGAATGTTTAGTTTGCCATGACAATATAAACAGTTAAATATATCAGGCCAAAGCAGAGTGCCTTAAAAAAATGTTAAGTGGAGTCTAGAAAGACTTGTTCGTTTTTTTTCACCCCCACATCCCATATTTAAAAAAAAAAAATGAAAAAATATTTCCAAAATCCTTGGACGGCGAACCGCGAGTATGCGCGTGTCGACTGTATTATCATGTGGAATTGAAGAACAGAGTATCTTCACCCCTTCCAGCACTGCATCCTTCCTTCCCACGCTTTCACTTACCACAAAAGTTGAGGAATCATTGCAACCACAGCAGTTGGATCAGATAAGAGCAAAAGCTGACTGTCAATAAACTGCGGCAACGCTGGAATGGTCGGATCATTGGAGGCACTTGATATTCATTACATTTGGCACATGCTGGTGAGAAGAAGTCCCCCGGTTATTGAGTGTGAGATCATAAGTCTCTGGTTTCCATCACAAAAGCCACATTAAGAAGACAGGACCAAAAGTTTGTGGACAATAACAGAATTTTGTTTTGCCGTTATACCCCTCCAGTGTGGATTTGGAAGACAAAGATTAAGGTGCGATTAAAGCGCCATCACTTTGCTTTCAGAACGTCTTGACTTGCTTTTCACTTGGAAGAATATTTCATTCCTTAATTGTGAACACTTTTTGTGGGCTTTTCACACAGGAGGACTAAAGGCCCATCCAAACCAACCCAATGTCGGCCAACTGTCCCGTCGGCCTTGAAGTCGGCACGTCAGACTGGAAAATAACCGAAGCAACACGCCGCAAAAGCCGACGGAGACGCCAACTACTCCGGACCTTCTGCGCATGCGTGCAAAGTAGTACCCCTCCTGACCATCGGTGGCGATAGTGACTGCGTAGCCTTTGACAGTGATGTTGAATAACCGCGGTTTTTCGTGAATAAGTGGTGAATTCGTTTTTATGTTCTTCTGTCCACCCAGACATCATGTTCATTGAGGAAATTTGAAAAATGAGCAAAGTTGATTTAGTTCTTGAGGAATAGTTTCAAACGTCCGCCTTCGTCACTTCCCATTCTTGTCCGGTGCACTGATTCGCTAACCAATCACAGTGATCATTTGCCCTGACAGCCCGACCTGTTTGGACTTGTTGATTTGGCCGAACACGCCTCCCCAACGACAGCTCCAACTTTACGACGTTGTGCGCTACACACCAAATTGACGGCGTGTTCCAACGGCCGACAGGATTGGTGAGTAGAGTCCTTAAAGTTGACGATGACACTAGCGAAGCGAGAGGAGAGGTGCAGGGGCGCTGCCCCCCTGAAATTTGCTTGCCCCCCCCAGGTCCCAGGCCAGATGATTGATTTTTGGATGTATTCAGATTTTTTCTTTCCTCCTGTGGGAGTTTTCTTTTCCACATCAACTTGTGTCAGAATGACAGAGAAGGAAAGGAACAGCTCCCAAAACAAACCATATCAAACATGGAGAAGGAAGAGTAATGCCATGCAAATGGAATGGGCTCAAGGGTGAATTTTGTGGCAAAATCCTCCGCAGATGATGAAACAATGTAAAAAAAAAAAAAGACACACCAGGAAATAGAGGGAGCTAAAACCAACAGCGGTTTGACTCAGTGATTGCGATCTTGGGAACTTTGAACGCCTAAAAAGCACGCACATGGAGTACGTGAAGCAGGACACATTCACTGCCTCACACATGGCTTTATTTTACGTGGGCTGTTTGGTGTTGCCGGCTACCAGAATGATTCACTGTGTCTTGTGCCAGGCTAAAAACCACTAGCTTCTGGCGTTGCAAATTTGACTTTCAAATGTTTTTTTTACACATACAAGCATGGGACATTTTTTGGAGAAGGTTAGGAAATGACCTTTCACGTCTAAAGCGCTTTTTTTCTGCTATCAGAAATTGTACTGATGATGCAGCGTTAGGAGCAGGTGTGGGGTGGCAATATGAGCAAAAAAAAATAAAATAAAATCAGATGTGTCAAGTTATAAAAGTTGGTGTTGCATATTTGCTCATTTTTTACTGAAGTACATTTCCGAGTCTGTACTTTTTTTTTCTTTCACTCAAGTAAATTAAAATCAGTAAGAGAAGGCCTGCATGGCAAAGCATCTCCAGTGAGGAAACTCAGACTCAACTCCATTGTGGCATTGTCTAAAGAAAATCATCGAATAATTATGAAATTAATTGTACATGACTGAAGCACACGAAGACAGCGAAAATAAATCCACTGTAATGAGATCAGACTCATCCACATACAGCGATTATTAAGCAACGGCAAGTGTTTCCCCAAATACGTTGTCGTCTTTGCAAGCAACTTGATTTAATTCCGCCATTAATGACACAAATCTAAGACATGGCGGTGTACTTAATGAGCCAGTAATTAATCAATTATGGCATTTATGAGATCATGCAAGTGGCCAGCGTCTGACGCTTGGAGGGATCATTTCCCGACTCTGAAAATTGAGTCAGCGTCAAAGTGTCGTGCCTGCCGCGTCTTATTACTGGCTGAGAGCAGGGCCCATCCCAGCTGCATAATTCCATCTGGGCTAAATATTTATACAGGGGTGGAGGGTGGAGAGGAGGGGGAGACGGGGGCGGAGGAGGAGGGGGGCGGCTACATCACTTAGCCACAACACATTCATTCACATAAGGAGAGAGGCTTGCAGGACAAGTTAGTGTGAGAAGGTTAGTCGGAGGAACATCAATTCTATCCCTTGCCGTGACTTTTTTTTGTTGTTGTTTTTTTGGGGGGGGAAGTAAAGCAGAAGATGAAGAGCTTTGTGGTGTTTGCTGTTATTATCACTTTGTGTCAGATTGGGACGAACACCGTCAGTGGTAAGTGGATTTGGGATTAGGAATTGATGGGGTTTTTTTTTAATCCCTTTATTGAAAATGTCCATGAAAAATAGCATCACTTATTAAAAAGTGCAAAACTGATGCAAGAAGTGATTTGATACGCGTTGACAAGGAAGAGCTGAATTTCACAAAATTTTGAGTTAGTATTTCTATATCTTTCAGGTGCATAATTTATTGGAAAATGTATTTCATTCATGCTGAGTGAGTCAATTCATGGTTCGGTTCGATTCAATTCGATACACAAGGGTTCGATTCGGTTTTTGATTCATGATTCACTTTGATTGACTTTCGATTCCATCAAGGATTTCACACAGATTTAGGTGTGGAATGCATTCTCAGAAGAACCAATGGTGCAATTACTACAGTTAGTAAAAATATTCATATTTGCATAAAAAATTTAAGCCAATGCAGTTTGATTAATCATGTACCTTTTATTTAACGTGACCTGATCAAAACCATAAATATATCTGCCTTCATGCTTCTTGGCGCTGACGTCACTCCTTCCACTGTTTAGTTTTGAGACGCTACTTTTGCATCGTGACAAGATCTCACGTGATGGGTGAAGTCATGTCAATTTACGGGAAAAAAGACATTATTGAAAGTATCGATATATCGTTTTATGAATTGATATCGGGCTATAAAAAGGAGAATTGTTTAAAATTGATCTGTCATTTTTTTTTAAACCCAGCCCTAGATTTGATATTTATATTTATCTTATGAGTAGTATAATTGTCATTATATTTGCAATTACAGAACAATATATTTTAATCCGTTTGTGCGGGTCAAAAGCAAAAGTGGACCCAAAAATCAGTTCAAGACAATAAAGCTATTTTATGATCATTTGTCCAGGGGCTTTTCCTTGGAATCTACTTACCTACCGAACCTAATTTAACTACCTAGCTAATCTATCGATTTACCCTTACCTCAGTAATGTACTGCACTTATCCATCTTACCGACCTACATACGTACCGGTGTACTTGGTCCATTTTTTTCACCCAGCTGTTTTTAGAGTACGTTATATGTTGTTCTATCTGTCTGACTCATCATTTGTGATTTTTGCAGCGGGGATGTGCTGGCTTCAGCAGAGCCAGCGGTGCGACATGGTGCTGATGAGAGGGGTCACCAAAGAGGAGTGCTGCGCGGGAGGCCGGCTGGACACGGCGTGGTCCAACACCAGCCTGCCCATGAACGAGGTCAGCCTGCTGGGCTTCCTGGGCATCGTTTCCTGTAAGCCTTGCAAAGGTAACTAAACGCATGAGGAAAGAAAGCAACTTGCCTCACTTTTTATGCTTTCGCTTTTTTTTTTTTTTTATTGCATTGCATATGACAGTGTTATCGCCATCCGTTGTCTATAGTGCTCGCGGTGATTAGTGTAACGGGTAATCCGACGGCCAATCGCAAGGCCAGACAAAATAAACACACTTTGCTCTGCTTTATGATTAAGGATAATTGGAGGTAAACACGTTCAAATTGTCCACAACACGCACACTTGTACAGTATAATGAGATCCAATGGAAAAATTCACATCATTTAGTCGTTATTCATTTCAAGTCAAGTCAAGTCAATTTTATTTGTATAGCCCTTAATCACAGACAGTCTCAAAGGGCTTTACATAGCCACAATCGACATCCCCGATCTTAACCCCCAGGAGGGCAAGGAAAAACTCACAAAACCTCATTAGGGGAAAAGTGAGAAACCTTGAGAAGGGACCACAGATGGGGGAATCCCCCTTCCAGGATGACCAGGCTGCAATGGATGCCAACTGGGCAACATTTGACACATACAATGATGCTATGCAATGATAGATGAGATAATATAAGAGTCAATTGAATGAAGTGCTGCAGGAAGATGACTTCAGTGGAGTGGGTCCTCATCCAGGGCCGTAATATCCATGGCAGCATATCCGAAGATGAGCCTTCGATCTTGTACCGGTCAGTTGGTGTAAATTCAGTACAGCCACTTCCAAGTGAATCGCCATCACCTAATTCGGGGAATTGGGAACAGAAAAGAAAGAACAGAAATAGCAAACAGGCCAACAAGTAGTTCAATGAAGTGCTGAACTATAAGGAAATCAGAAAAGGCGCTGCATGAAGACGACTTCGGCAGAGCAGGTCCCTTCCCGGTTCGTCAGTGCCGTAATCTTCAAAGCATGTCCCCATCACCTAATTCCCAAGCAGGGGAAGGAGGGGGCAGAAAAGAGAAGAAGCGGCAGTAAACAGGCCAACAAATAATTAAATTAGATGCTAAAGTATATAAATAAATTGATCAAATGTCGCGCTGCAGGAAGACGACATCACTGGAACAGGTGCATGCCCAGTTGGTCAATGCCTTAAACTTCCTAGTGGGTCACCGTCACCTAATCCCCCAGCCGGGGGAAAAGGGGGCAGAAAAGAAAACAAAAGAAAAAAAAAGCGGCAGTAAACAGGCCAACAAATATTTCAGCTAAATGCACAAGAGTATAAATGCGTCTTTAATAGTGTTTTGAACATTTCTACTGAGGTGGCGCCTCTAATATCTGAGGGAAGTGCATTCCAAAGCATTGGTGCCCGAATAGAGAACGCTCTAGAACCTGCGGACTTCTTTTTGGCTCGCGGGATCACTAAAAGACCAGCATTTTGTGAGCGAAGGTTTCGGGACGGAACATATGGTACCACGAGGTCAACGAGATAAGAAGGTGCTAAGCCGTGCAATATTTTAAAAGTAAGTAGCAGAACTTTAAAATCACATCTCAAGTGGACCGGAAGCCAATGCAAATTGGCTAATATCGGGGTAATATGATCAAACTTTCTCGTCTTAGTTAAGAGTCTAGCTGCTGCATTTTGAACTAACTGCAGACTTTTAATACTCGACATGGGGAGACCCGAGAGCAAAGCGTTACAATAGTCGAGGCGAGATGTAACAAACGCATGGATTAAGATTTCCGCGTCACACGTTGATAGAATTGGGCGAATTTTAGCAATGTTACGCAGATGAAAAAACGCAGTTCGAGTAATATTTTTAATGTGCATTTGAAAAGACATAGTTGCGTCAAATATAACACCGAGATTTTTTGTTGAATCCTTTTGGATAATATTACATTTATCGATATTCAGAGTGGTGTCTTTGAAAAGGTACCGATGACGCGCTGGTCCAATGATGAGCATCTCGGTTTTATCTGAGTTAAGACGCAAAAAATTGAAAGACATCCATTGTTTAATTTCGGCAAGGCACGCCTCTAATTTATAGCAGTCGCGGGGATTCGTTATATCCAACGGCATGTATAATTGCGTATCATCAGCGTAACAGTGAAAACTAATGTTATATTTCCGTATAATATCACCAAGCGGTAGCATATAGATGCTAAACAATAGAGGTCCAAGTACCGATCCCTGCGGAACTCCACATATGATCTTACAAATATCCGAAGTCGTATTGCCATGAATTACACGGTGCGTCCTCTCCGACAGATACGAATTAAACCAAGAAAGCGCTGAACCTGAAATGCCAACACACGTTTCAAGGCGTTTTAATAATATGTTATGATCAACGGTATCAAAAGCGGCACTAAGATCGAGTAAGAGTAATATTGATGAGGTGTCGGCGTCCATAGCTATGAGAAGATCATTAGTAACTTTAGCAAGGGCCGTCTCAGTAGAGTGGTCGGCTCTAAAACCCGATTGGAAAGGTTCAAATTGATTATTAACAGTCATATATTCATTAAGTTGTTGTGCTACGACTTTTTCAAGAATTTTTGCAATAAACGGAAGATTTGAAACCGGCCTATAGTTGATGAGACTCTCTGGGTCAAGGTTTGGTTGCTTAAGTAACGGTCGGATAACGGCGGTCCTAAAAGCTGCTGGTACTACACCCGTGGTAAGTGATAGATTAATTATATTTAAAACAGACGGTCCTAGGGTCGTAAACAGTTCTTTAATTAGTTTGCCAGGAAGCGGATCGAGCACACAAGTTGTCGGTTTTGCCGCACTAACCAATTTTGTTAGGCTCTCAAGAGATATTTTTTTAAATTGACATAAGGTTATCGGACAGTTATCAGCCCTAATGTCCCTATTAACACAATTTGTCGCGGAATTCGACGGAATTTTAAGAACAGTGTCTTTAATCTCATCACGAATACATTCTATCTTCTGAGTAAAAAATTGCATAAAATCGTGAGCTGAATAGGAAGAGCTATCCGAGGTTGGTCGCTGTTGCGTTAGCATTGCTACGGTATCAAATAAATATTTAGGATTGTTTTTATGTAAGACAATTAATCTAGAATAATAATTAGTTTTGGCTAAATTAAGCGCTTCTTTGTATATTAGTAAACTATCGCACCATGCCTGACGGAAGACCTCAAGTTTGGTCGCACGCCATTTGCGCTCAAGCTTCCTACAAGATCGTTTCAGTACGCGCGTTTCCTCTGTAAACCACGGAGTAAGCCTCTTTGGACGAGTTTTAGTTTTTAAAGGCGCGACGGAGTCAAGCGCATTTAACAAAGCGACATTAAAGTTGTTTGTGAGATCATCAATCGTACCAATATAATTAGGAAACGAAGCAGTTGCTAAAGGGAGTAGCTCAGAGAGCGCAACGATGGTTGAGGAGCTAATGTTACGGCTGCTATAATTTTGATTATGGTCAGAACGATGACAGTGAGCCAAGACTTCAAATTTGATAAAGTAATGGTCAGATATAGCACTGGTATATGGTAATACAATTATTTTTGAAGATGCTAAGCCTCGGGTTAATACCAAATCTAGCGTATTGCCATTTATATGCGTTGCTTCATTTATTATTTGCGTGAAACCAAACATATCAATGATTGTCCGAAACGCTACCGTAAGTGGTTCCGACGGGAGATTCATATGAATGTTGAAGTCGCCCATGATAAGTATATTATCCGCATGAGTTACTAAATCAGCTACGAATTCAGAAAATTCATCTAAAAAGCCGGAGTAAGAGCCAGGTGGACGATAAAGAACGGCAAGATAAAACGGCAGCTCGGCTGAGGATCGCATAATGAGAACTTCAAATGTTTTAAAGGAATTGCTAAAACGAGGACTAAGTTTTAGGTTAGATTCGGAAATGAGGGCTACACCCCCGCCTTTCTTTTGAGGGCGCGCAACATGCGAGCTCACGAAGTTTGGAGGCGAAGCCTCATTTAGCGGTAAAAACTGATTTGGTTTTAACCAGGTCTCGCAAAGACCAATCATGTTAAGATTATGGTCTCTAATAAGGTCATTAACTAACAAGGCTTTCGATGAAAGCGATCTAATATTTAAAAAACCGAGTTTCAGTAAAATAGGTCTATCTAAGTTATTCCGCGCAACAGGACTCCTGGTCATAATATTAAGGAGATTGCCTTGCCTAGGTCCCGGATTGTACCTCGAGCGACTATAAACGCGGCGAGAAATTCTGACGGTCGGAATCCGATAGTTATTTACCAGCTTTCGAGTGCTATTATTTTGAGAGAACGGCTCGTCGTCAATAAAACCGACCGAGGAGGAATGCTTAAACCCATCATGTATTGCCACCTCAGTAGAAATTATATCAGTATGAGATCTACCAGCGTATGGTGTGTAGCGCTCAAATCTAGAAGAAAAGCTATGTGTGTTGTCTAAGTCTAGCATAGCGCTAGTTAGCTCTAGCCTTACAGACTCCATACCCTTCCTTACAGGCTCACTATTCGCCTGCAGCCCGACCTGCTCTAATATGAATAGTCATGGAAGGCTCAAACAATAATCTATGTTTCTAGAAAGAGTGATGGCGCCTTCCCAGTTAGGGTGAAGGCCGTCCATCCTCAGCAGGTCGGGTCGGCCCCAGAAAGAAGGCCAGTTATCTATAAACTGCAGTCCGTGCTCACTACAAAAACTAGCCAGCCACTTATTTAGCGAGAATAATCTACTAAACCTCTCATCATTGCCTCTCGCAGGCAAGGGGCCAGAGACAATTACTCGATGCCGACTCATCTTTCTGGCGAGATCACAAGTCCTTGCTATGTTTTTCTTTGTGATCTCTGATTGCTTCATCCTAGTGTCATTGGAGCCAACGTGTATCACTATATCTGAATAGCTAGCGTTGTTTGCACAGCGCTGGTGTATAGGTGTCTTGCGCGCTAGCTCCATAAGATTAGCTTCTATGTCGGGTGCTCTGGCCCCAGGAATACACATTACTGTGGCTGGATTTTCAAGCTTAATGTTGCGGGTAATGGAGTCACCTATCACTAAGGTGCGGGAGCCATGAGACCGAGGTGGAATGGAACTGCTATGTGTCTTAACAGGCTCACCGCGATTAGCAAGCCGTTTACGGCCAATGCTAACCAGACTAGCAGGTTGGCTACAACCCGTGCTAACAGTCGTGTCCGCCACGTTTACGCTTACCACATTACTCTGCTCTAGCTGGCGGACACGTCCCTCTAGCAGGGAGAGTCTTTCCATGAGAAAGGTGCAAGTGTTGCATGTGGTGGTGCACGAAACCATAGTTGCGTTTACTCGCCCGGTGGATAAAAGCGGAGGAAAAGATGTCGCGCCGAAAGTGACGTCCTGTCGCGCCGAAAGTGACGTCCTCTGGACAATATGGTTATTGCTATGGTTGTAGTTTGTAAGGGTGTAAAACTGCACTACATTATTCTGAGACCTTCTTGTAATATTTTGCAGTTCAATCAGTTATTTTACCTTGGCTGTGTTGTACTGAATAAAGTGTACCGTCTAATAATGAATCAAATACTGTACCGTAAAAAATGATATGTAAGGTATGAATACTTGCAGGTTTGCACTAAAATGAAGAGATCACGGCTAAAAGATTCTGTCATTTTTTTTTGTTTCAGTACAATTAATGGTTTTCCTTGATAGTCCGCACAGAGCTGTATAAGAAGGCATGCAATCAAATTTGGTGAATGATGAACAAAGGTCAAAACAAACTGACCCAAATATTGAAATAACAGAAACACAACAAAGTGTGACAAAGAATTCTTGAGTGTACTTTACAAAACAAAACAGTTGTCAAGTGATTAAAAACAAATGGAAAATTCAATCTGCTAATAAATTACAGCGCTGTTGTACATCCATTGTCATGCTTACATGACAAAGTCGATGAAAACAGAGCAATATTTTATTTGTATTTTTTTCATACAACTCTTGTATTGGATCTCATCACGTTGTGAAGGCGTGCCTAATGTAACCACGTCACCTCCTTGTGAAACGTCTTGCAATTTGCAGCTATTTAACACAATCGAGCTTGGTATGTAGCTTGCTAACAAAATGCAGACATGGATGAGAGAAAGACACACACACACACACACACCCTCACACAGTATGAGGCGCTCCACATAACTCCACCCAACTTTCCTTTGCGCAAATTTCCGTGAGGTTCATCCAGGTTCACACTCGAGTTATGTGGTCATGCTTTTCATCTTGACTTGACACCAAACTCAAGTGTGTGCGTGGGTGTGTGTGTGTGTGTGTGCGTGCATGTTGATACTCCAACATACTGATAAAAGTGCACCTCCCACATGTGTTTCCCGGGCATCACATGATTTCAGGTCATCCTTCCTTCAAATTGGAATGGGAGTAAGAAAACTCTTGGACGATGACCCTTAATGAACACCCTCTTCAAATTCATACGGCGAGGCAATATGTGGAATGTCCAAAGTGTAACATTTAGTGCATGTATTGGATCTTGATACAAATGACGTACTGCATTTTTCGGGGTCCCAGACACTTTGTTTGGTTTCACCATCCATCCATTCATTCGCCGTGCCGCCCTTGGTTTCTCCAGTTGACACGTCCATGTTGAAAAGACGGCCAACCAAACAGAATGTTTGCTATTTTGGTTTGAAGCAGACAAAATTTCGATCTTCCAAATTTGAAGGTATACCAGAACGATGATAAATTGGATAATGATAAACTCTGCTGTCAATATGGTGTGTGGACAGGCGTAGAAGTTTAATCATTAAAAAAATAAAATAAAAAAAGCTTTACAGGCTCGGGGTGCAGGAGCCCGCTCATTGAATTTTCAATTCAATATGCGGAATAACAAAACCTCAAATTTTGCGTCGCTCTCCTGTCTAGTAGACATGCCTTGAATTTTGTTTAAAAAAAATCTCTCGGCAAGTTTGTTTTTGAACAACACCTGGAAAGTTCTCACCAAAATGCAAGACTGCCTGAGTTGTTTTAAGTGAGTCTTTTTTGTGGGACTTCTTATGGTGGACAAGTCTACTAATATTTCATGTTTCATTTGTAAAACACTTCAATGGCTATTTTTTATATCTACCAACTGAAATGCAAAAATTGTGATTTACAGAATACCAGCAAAGAAAAAAAAATCAATTTCAAGAGGACTTTTGTGCACACACCCACCCTAGTAAAATTAAAAAATCAATTAAATCCACAAGTTACATACTGTACAATAATAAAATAGTTCAAACTTTGTTTCTTATTTCTCATCATTTTAGGTTGACCTTTCGAGGACTTTGTAAAACCTGAGCTGGGCCCTGATAAGAAGGTTCACCTCACAGGTCCTGGGAACAAATAGGCCTTTTTCTTTTTTCGCTGTGGACTCTGCTCCGCTTAAAATTACACTTCCAACCGAGCACCGTCAATGTAGCTCATCTTCTTTGTCTCTCGGGACGTAAAACTTTCCGCAAAAGTCATTTGAACTCCTCCGACTGTGCCGCTCCACCCTCTCCACCTCGCCTCGGCGGGAGCTTAGGCCGCGTCTACGTGCAGCCGCTTCACATTGGATGTGTTATGAAAACACACCAGGCCCGCATTCCATCAGGCACGACGCCCCCCGTGCGTACCTCTCGCCGAATGTGACATGCTTATTGTAAACATCAGGCGAGGTTAAAACAAGGGAAATCACCTTCAGACTCAGAAAAGATGAGACCTGAAAAATCTATGGAACTCTAAATAACAGGGATTTGCAACTTAAATGATGGAGGAGGAAACAATGTTTCTGAAAAAACGAATTTTGTGCATTTTTTTCCCCTCAAAACCAACTCACGCTATAATAAATAATAACACTGAGGTTTTATGTTTGTCCTCCGTGTCGTTTTAAATCTGCAAACAAATTATTAGTTACAGTATAGGGCAGTATAAGGGTGCAAATATGCAATGTCTGCCATCTAGTGGTGAATGGTTGTATTACAAACAAAAACAATAAATTCATCAAGTGGCCCCTCAACTTCTGTTCTGGCCACATGTCGCCAGTTGCCCATCCTTGCCCTAGTCAACTATTTTCCTGCTACCTAACTTTGTACTTTGCTACTTGCCACCTCGAAGTAACTCTGTACATCTGACAACCGTTTCTTTGGCAGAGACATGTGAGGGTGTGAAGTGCGGCGTCGGGAAAGTTTGCAAGATGAAGATGGGGAGGCCGCAGTGTGTGTGCGCTCCAGACTGCTCGCACATCGGACGTAGGCACGCCGTTTGCGGCAGCGACGGAAGGTCGTACAAGGACGAGTGCATCCTGCTCTTGGCCCGCTGCATGGGACACCCTGACCTGGAGGTCATGTACCAGGGGGAGTGCAAAAGTAAGCCTTTGACCTTTAAGCCAGTTCGCCCTGGGTTGCAAAATTTTGAGGGTAGTGTTAATAGGCGCAAAAGTATCGGAGTTATATTAAAATGTGAGAACACCAAAAAAAAAGTCAAAAATGCTGAGCTTGCAATTAATTCATTACCTGTTTGTCCAAAAACACCCGGGAAGAGGACCTTGTAAAATATTCGCATAGTAAATCCCGATGACGTGTTTTTACAGAGTCGTGCTCCAACGTAGTGTGTCCGGGAACGCACACCTGCGTGACGGACCAGACCAACAGCGCCCACTGCGTCATGTGCCGAACCACGCCCTGCCCGAAACCGCTGCCCTCCGAGCAGCCCATCTGCGGTAACGACAACATCACGTACCCCAGCGCCTGCCACCTCCGCCGCGCCACCTGCTTCTTGGGCCGATCCATTGGAGTCCGCCACTACGGCCACTGCAACAGTACTGAAACCTCAAAATGTATTCACTTCTCAAATGGCTCCCTTATCTCATCGTCACTCTTCTCTTTGCAGGTCCTCCAAGGAAAGCGCACGTGTTCCACGGCAGCGAAGAAAACGCCGTCTAGACGTCGACCGACGCAACACAAGCTAACCTCTGTTGTATTTGTGACAATCATTCCTCAGTTGTGTGCACAATTTATTTGATATGGAAGCAGTGGCTTGGCATGGGGGAAGGTGGTCGCCCTGGGGTGAAAATTTGGAGGGGTGCAAAATTTCCCCAAAAATGTTCTAGTATTGCTGATCATTTAGTCCTTTGTTTCGGTTTAGCCTGCTAATCTTTCATGGAAAATATATTGACGTAAATTGAATAGTGTAATGTGCCATGCCACGGAAAATGTATTTTAAAAACATGTTGTAGTTGTAGTGGTGGTTAAAGCAAATTGATTGAGGGGTACCCTATTTTTGGACTATAAGTTGCTCCGTAGTATAAGTTAAAAAAAAAAGTGGTGGTATTATAATGATATCATTATAATGCACCAAAACTATTTGCCAACCGCCAAAAGAAAGTCGACATCATTAGGGAACGAGGATTTTGGGCGCCAGTCCAAGATCTAATTTTAATATATATACGGTGCACCTGAGTATAAGTCGCAGGACCAGCCAAACTGTAAAAAAAAGTGCAACTTATAGTCCGAAAATTACAGTCGTTGTAGTCATCATCAAAATGATGGCTTACCCCTCAATCTGTCAATATGAGCTCTTTTAAAATCGATTTTTCTTTCTGTCATAGTCAAATGGTCTGCATATAATTCATATCGTAATAGTTGTAAGTTCAAGAGACCAACGGGAATTAATTGTATTCCTTCTATTTTTTTTAATTGGATAATTTTTATTCGTAATCGTAATTGGCATCAGCCTAAATATCGGTATGGCCTTTGTCAAAATGTGCAAGAAACACGCCATTGAACCAGTGACCACGTGGAAGAGGAAGTGAGTGGGTCTTCAAAAAGCTGAAACAGTCATATCAAAATGAGTGAGTATTATGGTATGGAGACGTTGACCTCATGTGGGTGAGGAGCCAAATTATAAAAAAAAAAATGTAGCAGTTGTGGTCATTTTTTTTTTTTTTACAAAAAAAAAAAAACAATATTCACAATTGCAAGTGGCTTGACCATTTCGAATGGCTTGCTTCCACTTGGCCGACATGTTGGACTTCACATTCAAAAGGCTAGAAAAGAGGTGTCGTGCACCCGTTGATGGTTGCAGGGCAAAATGCAACCCAAGCTACGCCACTGTGCTTTGAAAAGCTGTATTGAAAAAGTTAGTTAGGGGCAGATGAACACATCAAGAGAGACAGAACGCCGCGAGAGACGTGTTCATATTGTAAATAGAGTACCGCAATTATTTATTGGAGAAGGTATCAATCACTATTTATGATTTTTATCCCAAATAACCAAGCCGTGTATCCTTGGGAAAGCTGACGCAAAACTATATTTATTGTGCTTTGTTTTGATTCTGTGCCACATTTTCACGACTTGGTTTTATGACAAACAGTCTTTTGCTCATTAAGTGGATGGGGTAAAATCTAGGGCCGCCGGGTGGAAAGCTAAGACCAAGTTTATATCTTTGGTCATTTCAAAGCTGCACTGTGAGTGATAAAGTTGTTTAGTGTGTTTCATTAAGTTCGCGACGCATGTGCCTGTAAAGCATTTCATGTTGACACCAACAACTATGGAAAGTCATTTTGAGTATGCATTCGCTATCGGTGGCATCCAGCATTGTATTTTGTTTTCACTTGTAAGGCAAATCAGTCGTAGAATGACTTTGTCTTACTAGTGAGGGCAAAGAAAACTCTTTTCCAGGGATCTCAAGGTGGAAATCAAGGGTATCCAATGAATTTTCAAATGGCTTTCCACAAACAACCCGCTTCCAAACATTCCTCACATTGAACTGTTCTTGTTTTTTTTTTCCCCCCAACAATACCTCCTCTGTGAAACACTCGCCTTTTGTTTTTGTTTTATTTTGTAAATACAAGCTTTTGTAGGACACGCTCTGCACTTTTTTTTTTTTTTTTTTTTGCTTGCATCAATTTGACCAGAATTCCCCCAAAAGAATGTAGCGGAGAAGATCAAATTAGTCTCGGAATGGACCTCAGTAGCCAACACTTGATGTCGCGCCATCAGAGGTGAGTCACGTCTGTGTCGTGTTGACGGCCCCAATGAACTCCGTGAAACACGCGGACTCCTTATGTGTCTGTACATGTGTGTGTAACCTACTGTGAAAAACTCAGTAATAAATGCATCCTATTTTTGTACTGCCGTTTCCATAACATAAAGTTATTACTATAAGACTTGCTCATTGCTCTTTTGTTCAGTGGAGTTGATCTCACTTGCTCCCAAATGTGCCTAAAAAATCCCTACTAAGTAGAAGTAGAGATAGATGTAAAATACACATTCATATCAGATTCACTTAAGACTCGGAATACTTCCCACGCAAGCTAGCCCCAAGAACTCCTAGCCTTAAAAGATGATTGTCCACCTGGCTGACAACTTTATGGGGAGGCCTGAATTCTGTGGGCACAGGAAGGCCAACCGCATTAAAGGTCCAACTTCCTGATTCACTGTACCAGCTAGCTAGCGTTAAGCTAACCTAAGTGTCTCGCTGATCTAGCGTCATGCTAGCACAGCGTCAAATGCTAATGGTGAAACAATGATAAAGGTGTGGATTCACGTCACCTCCAATTCGTGCTCAGTTCTAGTCACGACCCACAGTTTGAGAATTTTGATCGACTAACAGCTTCAACCTTTGGCTCACCGCCTTCTTCACCACGATAGGTTTCTCCTGACTGCAGGTTCTACACCTGTCCATGTCCCAGTCCTTCCTTGCTTCCCTCGTAAACAAGATCCCAAGATACTGCAACTCCACTTGGGGAAAGATCTCATCCTTAACCTGGAGCGAGCATTCCACCCTTTGGCCATGGCCGCCCATTTGGATGTGCTGGTTCTCGTACCCGACGCTTCATACTTGGTTGCTGTTCTGGCAGGAGTTGAAGATCACACGTCAATGAAATCAAGATAAGGGCTGAAAGCTAACCGGCTAAACATATTGGCGGTCCAACGACCACCGGCACAGTCGGTCCAATCACTCGAAGCGGTCCATGGAGGGTCCAGCCACCTGACTCACTCAATTGGAGGCCCAAGAACTCGACCCAGAGGTGTCAAAGTGACCTTCCCCACCAAATTTGCTCCACAGATTAGAATGAAGCTGACTGCTTTGGAATCCTCCCAAAACATTTCAAGTTGCCACTGTTAGCAACTCCTAAAGCAGCCTTGTTGTTTAGCATATAGCAACATCTGGTTCAACTTTTTCCAGAATGGCCCGTTTATATATTACTGCTGCGACACATTTTAAATGACTCATTTTTGCACATCAAAGCGATGCCCACGCGAGCATACATGCTGTGCAGGAACACGCACTGCTTTTTTTTTTTTTTTTTTTTTTAATTTTTAACGGTTTTGGCTGTTCCAATTTAACGAGCTGGACGGGAAAATAACTCTTGTTTTTGATCGCATCTTGTTATTAGGCATCCAGATGTGGCCATCACTTGACCTTCTGTAAACGGGTAAACACAAACACGTGGTTATGTAGGATACCAACTGCACGGCAAATTCATTAAGCGACTACACTGGGATGTTGGAATTACACGTTGTCACGCAGATGCTGAAAATAAATGTTCCGTCATGAGCCGAGATACCATCGCCTGTAACACTTCAGAAATCATTTAATTATTTTTGTCAGCATGCGAGCGTCACGTGACCAAACTCAGAAAACAGGTGTGTCTTGATTCATTTTTACCTCTGGCCTGCGCGACTGTGATGTCATTTTCAGTTGACAGAAAGTCGCAAACGATTTTGCTGCTGAATTCATGTTCCACAAATGTGGTATTAATCAGAATGCCATGTTTAGATTAGTTATCGCGCAATGAACATTATTGTAACCATCATTTTTTTTTTTTTGACGATCATTCTTTTATTTGACTTCTAAATTTTGCCACTCAAGTTTGAAACAAAAAAATTATCTATTTTTAATTAGGTAATATTTTCGGGGTTAATGACAAACTTGCTGCGCAGGGGTCCGCAGGTTACCACGTCTGCCTCACAGTACAGAGGTGCCGGGTTCAATTCCGGCTCCGGCTTTTCTGAGTGTGGAGTTTGATGTTGTCCCCGTGCCTGCGTGGGTTTTCTCCGGGTACTCCGGTTTCCTCCCACATTCCAAAAACATGCATGGTAGGTTGATTGAACACTCAAAATTGGCCCTAGGTGTGAGCGTGAATGGTTATATTTCTCTGTCTGCCCTGCAATTGGCTTGCAACCAGTTCAGGGTGAACCCCGCCTACTACCCGAATCGGCTGCAGCACTCTTCGACCCTTGCGAGAAGTGGCTTAGATAATGGATGGATGGATATTTTGTTACTGACAAACCCATGCTTCATTCTTCAGCCTATTCATCAGTAATAGAGTGAGCAAGAGTGGAAATGTTAATATTTATGTCAATTTATGTTTCATGTGAATTTTTTTTACACCTAAAATTTCTGGTTAGAGCAGGGCAAACTACGGCCCGGGGGCCACATGCGGCCCATTAAACGTTTTAATCCGGCCCGCCAAACTTGAGAAAAATTAAATGAATAAATCTTGTTAATGTTCTATTTTTTTAAGTACTGTGTTTTTTCAAAGACATAAATATTGTTGTAATGCTTTTGTTCACTTTCATTTCAAATTAAATGTATTTTTTTTTTCGACGATGAGGTGAGGTTACCGAAACACTCCATCCATCTGCTCCTGGTCCGGCGCTTCTGTCAAATTTTAGAACCCATTGTGGCCCGCCAATCAAAAAGTTTGCCCACGCTTGGGTTAGAGGGTCACTGTACTCATGCTAAAAAATTTTTTTTAAAAAAGGTTAGTCTGGAGTCCTGCATATACAAACTGTTGTCAGTCTTACACAGTGACAAAAATATCTGAATGGTGTCCATGTTCCAACATTTATGGACCTGATTGTTCTGTACAACCCAAGTCTAAGTTTTTTTCTTTTTTGCATCATTTGCCAATAATCCTTTTTATTTAATCCTAATTAAGTCACCTGTGAGAGAGGACAAATCCAGTGACTGCTGAAAAGAGTTGTCCAGAGAAGATGACGGAGCCTCCTTGTTCCCCCGTGACGCCCATTCCGGAGGCTGCTCATCATGCCGTGACATGTCAACGACATCCACATGGGATCCTCGGCAACTCCTGCAGATCCCCCCCCCCTCCCGCTTCCAGTAAGTCAGACAGAGAGCATCAAGATCACAAATGAGCATGTGATGAAAGTGGGCCCTGTAGACCACCCACTCGCCGGAGAAAGAAGCGTCACCGCATTGTAAACACCCCACAGCTGAAACTAATACATATCAGAGCGGGCCTCGCCGTCGCCGTGTATCTGCAAGCAGACACCATTTTCCAAGGTCATAAAAATAAATCCGTATTCTTACACGTCAGCCCACGGCGCACGCATGCAAGCTTTTGGGAGTTCATGGAATTGTTTTTCCCTTCTTGTGGTGGATAATTTTAATTTCTCAGAATTATTATTATTTTTTTTTTAAGATGACGTTACTCTAAGCAGTGGAACCTCTAAGGTTGGACTAAATTGGTTGACCAATTTCTTATTTTGGGAAAAAAAAAGCAAGAAAAGTCCTAAGGGGACTTTATTTCCCCATTCCGTTTCATTGCTATTTGCACACAAAAAAAAAGATGCGGAAAAATTAACTTTCTTCTCCCAATTCCTTCCATGTAACAGAAGAGCAGCAACACAAAAAAATACATTACGATTGAAAGAAAAAAATGTGGAAAACATCCCATTAACTTTGTGTCTGCATTGGTGCAGTTTGCTTTAAGAAGAAAGTGAGCCGAGTTTGTTAGTCCCATTTTATGCTGGTACCGTTCAAGAACAACAACAGAAAAAAAATCGTTGGAAAAATGTGTACAATATTTTGTTGGTGCTCTTCATACAAAACAACGATAAGTTGGGTCAACATCGGAAATTCCAGGTCATTTTCAGTAAAAAAAATAAAAATAAAAAAAAATCCCAACTTGACTTGCTGGATTGCTTGATTTCAGAAATTCCAAGTTGGTCCTGAACAAAAGGCCGAAAAATTGTCAGGTCGACGTTTTAAAAATAGATTGTCTAAAACAATTGTCCTCCCCCCTTTGGCCGATGCTGTTTCTAAACACAAAAGAAAAATGTTGGGTCGCATTTGTTAATAAAGGTGTAACGAAGCGGGTCCGACTTCTATCTTAGTGCCATTTGGACAAAACGGCAAAGGAAAAAGGTGAAAAATTGAAACGTGGCACAATTCTGACAATTGGTCACTTTCTGGTGAATCGCGACCATTACCTCGTAACAAAGCTCCACTCACATGGAAAGTCATTGCTTAAATTGCGGTTTGGAACGTAACTATAAACCACGTTCATAATTTTCATCTTGTTGTTTTTTTTCTGCCTAAAAAACAGGCCACCACCCTCTTTTATTTACAAGCTTTGGCCCAAAACCTTGCTTGTATTTAGTGGAACGTGGGAATCGTTTTTTTTTTTTTTTTGCTTACTTTGTAATCAGGCCTTGTTTTTCCCAAACTTTTCCAGCTCAAGGCCCAAGTACAAACCCCAATTCCAATAAAGTTGCGACATTGGGTAAGACAAATAAAATCAGAACCCGATGATTTGCAAATCCTTTTTAACCTGTAATTCAATTGAGTCCACTACAAAGACAAGATACTTCAGGTTGAGAGTGGGAAAGTTGCGTCATGGCTCAAATAAAAAAATTCAATTAAAAAAAAGGGAAAAAAAAAAACGCTTGTTTGGAACTCCCTTTATTGGAAACTGATGAGTGTCATAATTGGCTATGAATGGAGCATACCCGAAAGGCGCGGTTGTTCAAAAGCAAGGATAGAGTGAGGTTTACCACTTTGTAACATTTTCCAACATACATTTGCAAGTACTTTGGGGGATTTCATTATCTACCGTCATTACGTAAGCGTGTAAAAGCAAAACTGAATTACCGTGACCTTTGATCTCTCAGATGGCACTGGATTAAGAAAAAAAAAACGGTATGATTGCGTAAAGAGTTCAGGAACACTTCAGAAAACCGTTGTCACTTAACAGTTTGTCTTGAAATGCAAGTTAAAACTAACTTGGAAAAAGTAAAAGCCAGAAAGGACTGACACAAAGTGGAAAAGTGTGCTGTGGTCTGACGAGTCCAAATTTCTTACCAAAAAATATGGGGTGCATTATGAAGCGTAAAAAAAAAAAAAAATGATAATGGAGATTAAGCCAGAGAGCTGCAACTTTCTTCCGTGTTAATCCGTACATGTCCACAGCTTGTTTCAATTGGTTAGCGCTTCAGCTCATGTTTTATTAAACCTGTCAGGAGCAGCAATGATTTCAGGAGGAGCACATCATTTTATTATCTCGCGTGCATGACGCTCGACTGCCTATTGGCTCCCAGTGAAAAATTAAAGTGAATGTAATGAAATCCGCATGCACGCTTGAGTAGATTGCATGTAGCGCAAGCACACAGAGGGATTACAACCACACACTTGTATAAGAAAGCTAAACACACACACACACACACACACACACACCCACACACACAATTGATGGCAAAGATATTAGCCTCGAAAGGCCAGAAGGGAATCATTTACACATTCCTCTTAGTTCTTATTTCTTGTTGTTTTGGCCGTTTTCCCTTCCACGTACTTGCACTATTTTCCAGAGTGAAGTTTGATAGGCCTGATAAACAATAAATTATTTAAAATGCAAAAGTGATGAGGTTTGTGGTTGTCGCAAGTGCGTAAAGCTGTGACCAGTTGTGATAAAACATGGAATTATATTGATCTGAACTTGCTTTTAACCATAACGGAGCCGATATTTTATGAACCTTCCTATTAGGTTGGTTTCCCAGGAACGGCAATATATTTTTTTTTCCTGGGTCAGTTTGATGTGAGCTGTGTTTAATTCAGCGTGTGAATGCAAATAATAATAATCAATAAGCAGAGCCATTTGAGTTCTCTGTTGATCGCTGTCGGAAGGCACCACAATAAGGCTAATCGCGCACATATGGGACATCTCGATTTTGATAGCTGCTCTGGCCACGTCATCCCAAACAATGTACAGTAGTCCCGTACTTGGAACACATGACGTTTCTGTTTGTGCTTACGTGTGCGATCCACAACACTGGTGACACAATGTCAGACAAAAAGTAGATCTGGCAGAACAGAAAGTCTTACTCAAGTGGATTTCAAAACAATTGACGCATGAAAGAGGCCCAGGAAGTTCCAGCCAGCGGGCGGCTGTTTTTGCTGTATGCGTGTGTGTGGGGGGGGGTGCGCGCGTGTGTGTGTGTGTCTCCTCATGTGCAGGTGTTTTAAGTCTATGTTCAATAAGTGTTTAGAAACTTTGGGAGAGCCTTGCAGCGCCACTTTCTGTCCTTGGCAGGAGCCATTTATTGGCTTTCAAGAGTAAACTATGCGGCAAAAAAAAGTTTCAAGTATTGAGAGCCTTGTTCGTCCACCATAAGGACTAAACGCATCAATTGTCGTCACATTAATGTTAAACACTGAACTGCTTTGTGACTCATGCGAGTTACTCAGTACAGACAGTTCGCAATGAACCACATGCTGCTACACCCAGACAAAAGACATTATTTTCTGATGCCATATCAAACAGATGCTCAGGTGAAGTTCCATTACAGACGAATGTATCGTTGTCCCGTCCACCTCTTCACTCATCCTAGAAGAAATTGCACAACCGACTCAAGGAATGCATTTGAGCCAAGCGCCATCAATGTATATCTAAACCCGATCGATTCAAGTTTACAAAATCGATTAGATTTGATACACATGGGCCCAATTCGATTCGCTTTTCGATTCACGATTCATTTTGCTTGATATACGATTCAATCAGGGATTTCACGCAGTTCTGATTTTACTTTGGTATGGAAGGCATTCTCAGAAGAACCAATGTTGCAATTAGTACAAACTGCTTGTTGTAAAAATAGGAATATTTACATTAAGAACTGAAGCCACTGCCGTTGCATCAATCATGACATTATTAAAAGAATCGATATCAGACTTGGAAAAGGAAATATATAAACCTTACAGATCCTATATTGGATGTAAATCCCAAATATCGGAATTCTCACAGTGAAATGCAACAGTAAAGGGTGTGAAAAATTCCCACGGTATGTTAGTTGTTTTGTGTGGCTCACATGACCGGCGACTGACCCGCAGTCACTCCCCGGCCACATTTGGATGGCTGCGATGAGCGTTGGACTGGAAGGCTGGTGACGCACCGGGGCACAAAGAGACAATAGATGACCTCAGACGGGCAGACATAGCAAACCTCCGTGCTATCAGACCTTCTCTAATCTGGACCCATGGGACAGACAGGTTGCTTCTGCTCCCACATGGACCCCGCAGACACAACAGCAGAAGCGCTAGACACGACATCCACAGCCTTGCACCGGAGGAAACGGCCACTCTTAATCTACAGTCATCTGCACTGTGTTTTGTTTTCATTCTCACAACAGTTTAGTTTACATTTGGGAAATAATCAGGAGACATGAGATTCTCAGTTGTCATAGTAATGCTTCAATAGGTGAACGTCGACCAACTATTACTTTACTTATAGGTTTACCAGTACAACTTTTACAGGAAGCACAATGGTTTTTTTTTTTTTCTTTTCCTAATCTGTTTAGTCTTCTTGCCCTCACACGTGGATTTTACTTGCTTTTCCCAAATTTGTGTTGGTTTTGTCCAGATACTCTAGCGACGTCTCACATTTTCAAAAAAGTATTCGTTTTCTCATTGATTGTGAGTGTGAATGTCTGTGGCTTATGATTGACAGGCGACCAGTCTAGGGTGTCGCCCAAAGTCATCTGGAATGGGATCGAGCTCACTGTGAAGGAAAATGGATGAAAAAAATGGGTGGTAAGTGTATTGATCCCACACTTTAAACTGTTTACCGCTGACCCCATTTCAACTCATTTGCTAACCAAAACAGCAGCACCGTCTGAGACAAATATACAGTAATTTCAATTAATTTAAGTGTGGAAGCATACTGCCATGAAATAAACCAGTTTGGTATTGATGAGTGTACATTACGTGGAGGCAAACATGAGTTTGTTGAGTAAACAACTCAAAAGCTACTCTTTTTGTCATCGTGATCAGCATAAATGTAAAAAAAAAAGGACATGGATGCCGTTTTTTCCCTCCTTTCGATCATTAAATCTAAAATATAGAGCGAAAAAAACATAAATGGCCAGTCGCTTGGAGAGATGGGATTGGCTGGTGGGTCACTTGTATGAGAACTCTTGCTTGCTTTTGAGCCAGACAAGAGAAATATGGTTATCCCATTAAGAGTACCTGAAAAGAATGCTGTCCAAAAAAAAAAAAAGAACAGCCATTACTTTTCCATCCAATTGCTCTCCATTTGTTACTATTTTTGTCCACGCGTTTGATAT
The DNA here is from genome assembly GCF_059441095.1 of Idiotropiscis lumnitzeri. NCBI lineage: Eukaryota > Metazoa > Chordata > Actinopteri > Syngnathiformes > Syngnathidae > Idiotropiscis > Idiotropiscis lumnitzeri. The sequence goes on from NC_142403.1 coordinate 13,352,816, forward strand.
AAATAATGTCTTTTACGAGCGTTATTTTGGCTTTATTTTGTACAGAGAAGCATTGTTATGAGGAAAAACAACAACAGCAACACTTTGATTAGAAAATAAAATAGAAAAGTAACCAAGAAAAAGGTGGGAAAACAAGAGAAAATCAAATAAAAAACAACCGTTTTTCTCCATGGGGTGCGATACAAATTGGTCGGTGTTATTACATTAAACGCTTTCCCTGCGGCCAAATCGTTTGGCAGGTGAAAGAGAATCTATAAAAAGCCCTTTTTCAATTTATTTGGTAACTTAAATAAATTGGTGTAAACTGCACGCCACGGTGGCCGACTGGTTAGCACGATGGCCTCACAGTGAGAGACAGCATCGGGCGTGGGTTCAATCCCGGCTCCGGCCATCCTGTGTGGAGTTTGCATGTTCTCCACGTTCCTGCGTGGGTTTCCTCTGGGTACTCCGGTTTCCTCCCACATTCCAAAAATTGATTGAACACTCTAAATTGCCCCTAGGTATGAGTGTGAGTGTGGATGGTTGTTCGTCTCTGTGTGCCCTGCAATTGGCTGGCAACCAGTTCAGGGTGTCCCCCGCCTACTGCCCAAAGATAGCTGGGATAGGCTCCAGCACCCCCCGCGACCCTAGTGAGGAGAAGCAGTTCAGATGATGGATGGATGGATGCACGCCACGAGATTCACACGACCGCCATCTTGTGGCAAAATTGTGTGGATGCACTCATGCCTAACTGTCGACGAGGACATTAATTTCGGTTACATGAAATAATAACAATTAAAACACAAATTGAGAGTTAATTTAACTATTACTTGCAAAAACAAAAAAACAGGTACTATTTGTATTAGTCTTCATTGTCACATTCACCAAAAAAAGCTCGGTAATTATTATCTTCAGCTAAAATAAGAATCAAAAATACATTTAATTGTGAATTTATTTTTAAACACCGCGAAAAGTTATATTTTGTGCGTTTTTGCTCGTTTGTGGTGAAAACATTGTCCTCTGTGGTGCCCCATACTTGCTCCAACCTCTCCGCATAAGAGGCTAGAAGATGGCCGAAGCACAACCGTGGCCTAGCCGGTTCTTCTGTCACAGATGTACCGCGGAGATCAGCCCTCGCCTTCCCGTAAGTCTTGCCGACAGTACGTTACGGAGCAAAACATCCAACCGTTTTTAACACGCGTTTGATGTTTTATGACGTTTTTCGAGAGTCATTTCGTCATCGGGGCCAAACGTTAGCATGCTAACGGCTACGAGGTCCCGTTTTAACTGTAATGCTAACGGCAGTGTTGCTATCTTTAAGCCTCGCTTTACGTAAAAAGCGAGTTGCGTTTTAAAATATACCGTTGTTTCACTTGTAAGGAAGTTAGCCACCTTCCTCATTTTCAAAAAAAAAATTACTGTCAATTTAATATAGATTTTGTAAATTGACGTTTAAATTTGGTACGTTTCTGTTGTGTAAGTGGCGACTTTAACGTCAATGACGTGATTGATATTAACATCCTACGTCACTCCTTTGCCGAAACAATACCGTAAATTATGTTGCGGAACCAAAAGAAAGCCGTTGCGTTCTGTTCTCTTCATACCATTCATTATGGTAGATAAGGTGTCACGTTCTAGAATGATCTTCTCTCATCCACATGCTGCTCCATACATTCCATAGGAAGTGTGTCAGAAAAGTGCCAGGACTGGTGTCAAGATGCAATACAAACCCAAACTACGAGTTTTCCGCTTCAGTGTGGGCCAGGCAATCAAGCAGTATGTTGGCTTTATTCAGTGCGTGAGAAGAGGCAATCTAGTTTTTGCAAACTCCTCATAGTTGTTTCAATGGCCCTGAGCATGAGTTCCTGGTTGAGAAGAACACCGCCATACTGGACAAACCTCAATACTCAACTGACCTGGCTATTCCCAAGCTCAAGGGCAGTCGTTTTTTTTTTTTTAAACATGGACGTCAAGTTGATGGAGCTGCCAAGCATGTTGGAAGAATCCTTCCAGGAAAGCATGAAGGATGGGAACATTTTCTTCGAAGGGCAAAACCTTCCGTTTGGATTTGAAATACATCTTCTGTGACACCAGATCTGGAACTGTTTTGACACACCTTGTACTATGTATATAATTTGGTTTATAGTCCTTTTGTATTGGCTTTCCTTCGGTTGTGGTGGTGTACTTGATGTTTTGACCAGTCAGTGTGATTCATAACAGTGACCTCCCCTCCAACTCAGAAAAAATTGCATTCAATTATTCCCCATTTTTGTTCTCTGGTCCCTGCTTTATGTTTTTTTCCTTCTATCAAGTGATGTCAGCATTACAATTTGGCTGCGTACCAGATTAAAGGCGAAGCGGATAAATGCTGACACTTCCGCTGCATCGCTGATGTTGCAATATTGCAAATTCAATCTCACGTGTGATGACCTCCAATACTCTTACAATTTTCATAACTTCAGAAGCACATCTTCCTCAAAAGTTGTTTTTTTGTTTTTTTTCAAAGGAATACACATGTCCAAGATGTGAATCAGGGTTCATCGAGGAGCTGCTGGAAGAAAGAAGGTTTGCGTTTGTATTTATTTATTTTTTTTAATAAAATGCAACACCATACTAATTAGGTATGCTTTCAATTTGTGTACATTTTAAGCCTTCCACCATTCATTGTGTGTGATAAAATAATAATCGTATCTGTACATTGATGTAGTGTGTAAGATCTAAGGATACATTGTAATGGGATGCTAATTGATTTGCAGTGACATCAATGGGACTCTAACCGAAAAGCCCAATTGGCGTGGTTTAAAAAACAACAGCAATATAACAACACATAACTCGTCAACTATTTGTCTCCCGTCTAGTGCTGACAATGGCTCCGTGTCTACCATCTCCAGCAGGCCACAAAACCGGCAACCAATTGAGGTTCCTAACTCATTCTTTACTTACACCACATTCTGTCCGACATATTACATGAGTAATGCCGTGTTAGTCCGATAAGTAGATGAATAAGATAGAGGTGGCGCCTTTGCGACTAACTGGTTTATTTGACGAGCATTCGCAGGCACAATATGTCTGCTTTGTCAGGTGAAGTGAAGAAGTACAGTCAAAGAGCAGGTTATTTGCACAGGATGCTGTTGTAGCAGCTAAACTTGTCCGGGCCACTTTCAAGGTAATACAAAATAATTGAGAATGGGCAATATGGTAACAATGAACGGATTTTCAGGTAACAGGTGTGTCAATAATAAAGCAGTGAAAGAAGGAATGCACTGAAACGGTAAGTACTGGTTCATTAGTAACTGAGCCTATTCCTTTGAAGTGGCATTCTTACAAACTAATTAGTTTCATTCCTAACCTTGAAATGTCGTATGTTGCTACTGTAATCAACAGCGGAGCCCCTTTATGTTGTGCCTCTGATTTTATTTTTGAGCTGAACTGGACTCTTATCAAATGTAGCAGGGTTAGCGCTAACCAAATATAAGCTGACAAAATGTGAATTTCGCCTTGTGTGTGGATAGCTTTTGGAGATTTTGAAACTCCTCTTGCTTGGTGCCTAATTCTCTTCCTTCAGAACGGATACCAGCAATTTTTTACATTGCCTTCGAGCAACGGCCAGTTCTCGCTGAGCATCTTCGATGAGGGCTTCGACTTCATACCTGTACCCAGACCGGGGGACAACCGCGACGCCGAGAGCCGGCGAGAAAGGGAGAACATGTCGCGGCAACGCTACAGCGCCAGGCAGCCGAGGAGTCGTCACAGCGCGAGGCGGCAGCCCATCAGGCATGAGGGAGTTCCTTCTTTAGAGGGGTGAGTGTCAGATAAACAAACATATGGCACCACACTTGTTTTCACCTATTTTTTTTTAATGATATATCTCCTCTCCTTGTGTTTTCAGAATCATTCAGCAGCTAGTGAATGGAGTCATTGCACCTACCGTAATGCCAAATATTGGGGTTGGACCCTGGTGAGTGTGTGTGCCCTGAGTACAAAATAGGAGATTATCAATTTGTACATGTTTTGATACTCATTTGAAATGTCCGTTGATACTAGTATCCATCCATTTTGTCTAGCGCTTCTCCACTTTATGGTTGCGCACAAGATAGAGCATCTATCCCAGCAGACTTTGGGAAAGAGGCGGGGTACACCAGCCAATCGCAGGGCCCGTATCGACAAACATTCACACTCACATTTTCACCAATGGACAATTTAGAGTCTTTAATGAACTTAGCGTGCATGTTTTTTTGGAATGTGGGAAGAAGCCATGGAGAGACCACACAAGCACGGTGAGAACATTACAACATTGAAGTGAACTGTGTGACAGGCGCCATCACGACTGGGCCTCCATGCAGCCACTGAGGAGATTTAAGAAAGCAGATATTCTTCTGTTTAGTCTTTCCAACAATAAATAAATAAAATCACGATACGTTGATGCTATTTTGCATATGATACTCCTTGTAGTGTCGAAAACATTTAGGACCTGACTCAATTGCACCCTCTACCGGTTGCTGGCACGAAGTGAACTCCATTATGCCTCCATTTGCGTCATGATTTAGTGGCTACAATAATAGGGGATTGTTACAGATTTAGCATGAGGGACACAATTATTAATAATAATCCCAGATTTAAAAGTATGCAGTATTCATATTGTCCATCCCTAGTAGATCAATAATAATTCGCCTTCAATTCCTTTTGATGCTACGTTTGTTGTGTTTCACAGGGGTGTTCTTCATTCAAATCCTATGGATTATGCGTGGGGTGCTAACGGGTTAGATACGATTATAACACAGGTATTTCCCGTCATTTACTTTTTAACAAACCATAAACTGCTATTTCTAGTGCCGTGTGTGCCCAAACCGTCTGTGATTTGTCGTCATTTTCAGTTATTAAACCAGTTTGAGAACACGGGGCCTCCGCCTGCTGATAGAGATAAAATAAAAAATCTGCCTTCAGTCCTTGTTACAGAGGGACATGTTGGTAAGTAGGCAGTGGACCCCTCAGAATGACTTAACGCATTATTCTGCACAATTGTCATTTTAAATTGAAGTTGTCATAATATGTGGTTTGTCTTCCAGCTTCAGGATTGGAATGTCCAGTGTGCAAAGAAGATTACAGCGTGGGAGAAAACGTGAGGCAGTTGCCGTGCAATCACATGTTCCACAACGATTGCATTGTACCGTGGCTCGAGCAGGTAGGAGACTGACCGTCATGTACTCTGGAAATGTTCGGTCCGTAATCAGATTGAATATTATGCTGTGGTGGCGCACGAGTCCCTTTTTGAGAAAATCTCCATGCATATCATGTGAGAGAAAGAAAATGCCAATTCCACACAGGCCTCATGCGGTAGTGCTAAGCACTAGCTTCCCATGCTGCTTCAAGTTAAACTTTGTAAACTCATAATAAAATAAAACCACTCACGCTTAAAAGATGTGTGATAGACGTATAGGGAAGCGTGGAAAGGGAGGATTGCTGAATGTGATTATAATTTTTTTTAATCAAATTTTTAAATATTTTTTCAAGTGTAAAAAGAACATTGTGAAGCGACCACATACACAAATCATTGTTATCGGGACATATGATCCTCTTTAATATTTTCACACAAGGACCGTTTACGTGGCTCAGTATGTACAACAGAGTTGAAATGGGCTCTTTAACGTCCATGTGTGTGTGTGAGATGCATGGCATCCATTCCTATTTGAGGAAATGATGCATTTATTTATTAATTTATTAACTTTCTCTGTCATTGTCTCCAGCACGACACATGTCCGGTGTGCAGGAAAAGCTTAAGCGGCCAGAACACAGCGACCAACCCTCCAGAACTATCAGGGATGAACTTTACCTCCTCCACCTCCTCAACGTCCTCATCGTCCTCATCGTCTTCCTCCACTCCTCACTCCTCCAGCTCTACCAGTAATGAGAACTCCACCGACAACTCTTAGAGAACCATTTTATATCCGTCTCCATCTTGATATTTCTTTTTGAGCCGTTTGGAGCTCACCACGGCCCAGCTGTCTCCCCCCTCACGAAGGTGAGAAAACCTGGGTGCAATCTCGTCAAGATCACCCGGTTCAAGTGTGAAGTAAGACGTGAGGTTCCGTCGTTACTGTTTATTAAATCCATCAGGGATTCGAATAAAAGGTAAGATTGGAGGCCCCCTGGAATGAAGCCTCTGTTAAGGACAATGTGGGGAAGCGTTCGCGAACATTTGGAATTGAGCTGTTTTTGCCAGTGTGAAATGTAAAATCTACATTTATTCCCTTGTTTTTTTAAGAGTAGCATTCACATCTGAGAAGTTTACCATGCGCCTAATTTCTCTCGACTGTTCCTTTTGCTTTCAAATTTGCAATGACTTCACTATCGAGGCGCCACTTTCAGTTTTAACTTTAGACCGAAGCATATTTTTACATGAAAACTTGCTGTCCACATACACAATCATTTTTATATTTTGTCCGAAAAATTGCTTGCGCCCTCCGTATAGTTGAAACGTTTCATGTGCGATTTAACCTCAGTGGAAAGTGAGCTCTTTTCTAAGGTTGCCAGTTGAGTTGCAGTTTGATCGTGTATTTAAATAAAGCAGTTTGGGTGATGACACTCAAGACAATTCTCATGTGTCGTTTTTACTGCACCGCAGTGTAATCACCACTCTCAAAACACAACAGTGCTTTTATTCTTGTAATAACAACAAATCAAAAGCTGTTTTTGCAACTTTGAACAATAAAGCATTTCCTAATGTAATCACAAACTCTCAAAATGGGACATATTTTGACCCCTGACCTCAACAAAGTCATAGGGAAGCAGCTTCAATGTAGAATAAGATTTTTGTCGATAGCTTTGTACTTTTCAAGTGCTCAGGCTCTTGTTCGATTCTTGACTGCATCAATGAAGTCATCAATTCTGCTTCCTTTTTAATTGTAAGCCCATCAAGGGTGCCTACTTCCTCTATTTGGAAACATTCCTCCCTGCTTCAAAGGGCTAAAATCAGAACGGATTGTTCTTATTGACGTGACTTCAGTTTTATGAGGAGAGAAACAAAATAGCTTGGCTTCACGACATGACACTATTCAAACATTCAAACAATGCGGTTTAATCTGCATTCAAATGGATCAAGAGGCTTCAGAATGTATTCACGGCTCAGACAGTTTTGCAAGCTCATGCTAAATTTATGTTGATTTGTTGGAATTTTTTAAAATGGTTTCAGTTTTACTGGTTTATATAACTCATGATGGTTTAGATTTCATACACTTTAAAACAAATGCATTCACACCTATGGAAACATTTGGAGTCGTCAAAGAACGTAACGTAGTACCGTGTATGATTTTTTTTTTTTACATAATTTTTCAATGGCTCTTAAAAACCTTAAAAAAACTACAATGGTTATGTAGATATGTTCCCTGGCCACATCTACACAGTCTGAGACAGGTCTGGGCAATTAATTAAAATTCAATTACGATTATTATACTCAATGATTACTAAATTGACATAATTATTATATACAGTATGTATTATAACTAAAAGTGTTAAAATTATACAAATTTTAACATTTCTAACACTGTAGAGCTTGTACTATCCAATATAAACACTTCAGACGTACCACATATTTTTCTTAAATAATAAATTAACATGATTACATTTCTAACGAATTACAAAGCCGAACTTTTTTTCTGACATTTCATCTGAAATTAATTAAAAGCGACTACTTGACCACGCCCTCTAAAATACGTCACGTGCACGTGCTGCTCGGGGCGTGTCTGCGTGAGTCGCAACCAGAAGACGACAAGCGTCTCGGCTGGCGAATATTCACTTCTGCTCATCGAACTTCAGCGACGCCAAACACTGTCATACTCAGCCCGGCGTGAACGGCATCCATCGGCCTGCGGTCGAGCACGTAGTCGGTTATCAACCATGAAGCTATTTTGGGCTGTCGCTGTCCTTGTGTTGAGCTGTTGGCGGGCGAACGCGTCCACAGGTAAGCGTTTTCCACCCCCTTCTCTATGGTCAGCCATGTTGCTGGAAGATGGAAGACTTTGCCCTCGGTGTGGACGACGTTTATGTGGCTCTTTAGTCGTTGCTTCATTGATGGTACGCTAGCGGTTGTTTGTTTTTTTCGATGTAAACTTACATATATGCAACAACTTGTTTTTTAACGAAATAAATCCACGCCCTATAGGTCATAAATATTATCTCCGGTAGGCGTCCCTAAGCTAGCGTCATGTTATGCTAATTTGCTGTGGGTGAAATTCATTAGCACTGTGAGCTTCATTGACCTCGCCTTGTTTGGAATCTAAAATGTTTATTTTTTCATTTTTTTCCCTCGACGTTTGTTTTTATAATAGCCCCTTGGCTGTCGTTAAATATCCCCGAGGAATGTTGGCGCTTACGCAATAGGTCGTGTCAGCTAGTCGATAATTGGTAATGTATGTCCCGTCGTTTTGGTTTTCGGCTTCGCTCGTCCTGTACAGGCTAGAAATATTTGGTAAACATTTGCTGTTGGATTTTTTTTTGTTTTTTATTTCTGAATTGCGGTATTTCGCTCCCTTCATCCATTGTAATAGAAGATAATGACCACCTCCGACTCCCATCTTAACGGGTTGCTTTTTTGTGAGCCAATCGACGGCACAGTTTTTCAAAGAGTTAATTCTATAATCTACTGTAAATGTTCTCACGATAACGACGTTAAAATGTCTCTCTTGCCAACACGCCGCAAGTAAATGCCGCACGAGGGTCCTCGTTTTACGACGAGAATCCGTTTCTAATGCGACGGGTAATCCGTACGTAAGTCCGAACGCGTCGTGTCAGTGTCAATTTGTACCCATACTACGACGTGTGGTTAAAACGCACGATTAAAGTCGTCATGACAGCGAACACTCAAAGGTACTAAATAAAAAAATGAATTGGGTAAATTGTTTTTTGGGGGGTAGTTTGATTATTTATTCGAAATAAAAGAGAACTGAACAGCCGACACAGTTCTTCAAGAACACAAGCCGATCTAAAGGCGTAGAATGAAGCTGAGGCTTTTCAAGCCTTTGCCTTTTTGACATGACATAAAGCATATTTCAACAAAGAGAATGATTTCCCACAAAAATGACAGCAGAAACAAAATTCAGCCTAAAAAAATAATTTGCCACTTAATTAACAAAAATGTAATACATGGCAAGAAACTACACTAACAATATCACAGTCCGTCTGTATAAAATAACACATAACAGAGGCAACTCCCAGTCACAAGTGTTATTTGTATTGGCAACAAAGCATGCTGGGAAAGCATCTACGGAATCATAAAGTTAGTATCAGGCAACAGGTTTGTCTCTTGGTCCCTTTTTGTTTATTTTTTATTGCTTCGCTGACCCCCTCTCTCAGTCATTTTTGAAAATTGTGTTCAATAAAGATTATTTTTTTGTAATTACAATTTGAGAGCGCAGCAGCTCCACTTGCTTGTTGAAATAATCCTTTTATTACAATAAATAGTAATGACCTGATCAGTAATGTTGAAATGCCCCATCAAATTAATGATTATTATCATTAGACAAAGTGGATTACTTTGTTCGTACGTTTAGCATTGTGTCCGATTCAGAGAATGTTCTCAATGTGGATTTAGGGGAACAGGAAGCCCCCCCCCCCCTCTTTTGCCGAACAGGGGGTCGGTTTCAAATAGCTTTCAATGCATCTCAAATGTTTTCCGTTCTTTGCTGGAACTGCATGTGACTGTTCTCTATTGTACGCAACCTTGACATTGTACTCGCCTTTCGAGTTCAGTGTAAAATGTCAATATTTGCACATATTACCTTAGGATGGCACCTTCTTTTCATTTTCCAAAATGCTGAAGCAATCCTTTGTTCATTTACCCACAACTGATAGATGAAATATTGAACGTTGCCTCGCACCAAAGATAAAGCTTGCATACTGAAACTGTGCGCTTAGTTGACCAGCTCTGCTGCTTTGTGCACAACCCAAATTTTTGCTTTACCTATGATGTCACCTTAATTAGAATTAGAAATCCCTTTATTGTCATTGATCTAAACACATAACAAAAGACTTGGATTTCAATACAGAAACACTGAGCAACAATTCTCAACTTGAGTTTCTGCTCAGCTTGCAACAACGTGTAAGTTACTTTTCCACAAAGCTCACATTTTTGATTCAAGTGAAACATCGGAATGAGGGCTACAACCATCAGTCAAATTTGCTTATCAAAAAGTGTCGAAGCAAAACGTTGGCCTCAAAGCTTCGCACGGATCCATTTTCGACATGGACTACTGTTCGTGCAGTCACCCGCACTGCTCGCCACGATGGCGGTGAGCCAGCAGGAAACAGTCCATAAAAGACAGAATGGCCAGAGTTCGGGATCATTTGTAAATGAGAGCTATGAAGTGGAATTTGTGTACCACAGCACGTCTGTAATCACCAACGATAAAGACTGAATCAACGTTCGATGCCCTTAAAGTGACCTTTGGTAAATGTGGCAAAGACGTCTGAAGTTAAAAGTGCTTCATGCAGCATGGACAGACTCCGGCCCATGTTCGCAACTAATCCGCCTTCTTGGAATAAGCCAATTAGTTGCTTCCCTCATTTGTTCAAGCTTCATACCCGACTCTTGAGTTTAGTTTTCTGACATCTCCCTTTTACTCTATCTAGGATGCACTCAAATGTACTCTCACTTCAAGCTTGACCTGAGCGGTCATAAATATTCTTGTGATAAACTTAGGAAATGTTGAAGTGACAGACATGTCTGTGTTCGCGTGACTATCGACTTAGAAACAGTCAAAATGTGTTGGTGAATTGTGTTTCCTTCTCACTTGATTGACCCCCAAGGGGTCGAGCAAGTGAGTCTTTTATGTCCTGGAAATGCTCTGGCAAACAAAGATTTTTTTTTTTGTATTCTGGAGTTGTAATGAAGTACACACTCCTCCCAAAATGGGCAATCATGCATGAAAGTCGCTCATTTCATTCTTTATTACATATCAACATCATCTGCTTTGCTTTTCATCTGCTTTGTTGTAAATCATGGCATGCCTTTTACTATGTGTCCGGATGTTACTTGTTAAGTTACAAATTGTGATTTTAAGATCTCGCGCCTGCCTTTGCTGTTCATAAAAATGATAGCAGACATTTAAAATATAGGTCTGACATGATTCATTTCTGCTGTCACTTGTTATAAATTAGGTTTAAATTTTTCTATTATGCAATTTTAGGGAACTGCATAGTTGATTAGAAACTATTATGGATGTAAATCATGTGTTCTGTTTTCTGTCTAATTGCATATTTTCATTTCATTTGTGTTTTCTTAATAATTCTTTCTTTCTCTTTCTTGCCTGGTTTGCTTCTGTCATTGCCTTATTTTGCCATCACCAACCCATGAAATCACCTGGCTTTGCTCAAACCCCCACCACCACATCCCCCCAAAATCCATTAACACACGTCTGGCCGAATCAGCGGGCTTCATCAAGTCTCCCCTCTCCGTCACCAAGCTGCTCGACGACAGCGCCGAGCTGCATTGCGAGGTGATAGGCAGCCCCATCCCTGAGGTGCAGTGGTGGTTCATAGAGGGCCAGGAGCCCAACGAGACGGCCGTGCAACTCTTTGACGGGGCGCGCGGCGACCGTGTGCAGATAAACACCACGTACATTGCGCACGCCACCAGCGCCGTTCACCTCACGAACCTCGACCTTGCCGACTCGGGCACGTATGAGTGCCGCGCCTCCAATGACCACGACCGCAATGAGCTGTGGAAGATGCCAAAAATCAAGTGGATCCGCTCACAAGCAAATATTATTGTGATTGAAAGTGAGTGGCAGAGGAGGCCCAAGAAGACTCTGGTCAAGTATCTCCCCAGTAGTTGAGCCCTGGACACACTACTCCTCGTTGAATACACCCCCCCCTCCCCCCACCCCCATCCTCCCTCTAGCAGCTCCCGTAGTAAAGCACAACCCTGCTCACCACCCCCAAGATCCTGATAGAGAAATATTCTTAATCCTTTATCTTTTCCCATGTCATGGATATGGTAGCAGTTTGATCGGTATTTTGCATCTAATACGGGTCATAAGGTTGGGTGTCTGAAAATGGCATCAGAAAGTCTTCTTTCAGAACCGGATGGGCATTTGACTACATTTCAATGACGGAGACAGAATCAACAGTGCCCCTCCTGGTTGCAGACAAATGGTGCATGCAATTTTGCGTCAGTTCAAAGGGCAGGATTAATCGGCAGACTATCAACCAAATTCTTAATAGTCAATGAGACTTTTTAAAAGCCCATCTCTACGATCGCTAATTCCAGGATTTGGCAGTACTGTGTTGTATTTGGTATCTGTCCTTTTTACACCACCGCCATTATGACTTGGCAAATTTACGGAAAAAATCAGATTTCCAGAAAACTTTCTTGTGGTCCGTGGTTCCAGTAAAATGGTCGTTTTGACATCTGGATGTCTATGCAGGAGATGCACAGACTTGATCTAAAAAAAAAAAAAAAAAGACCATTTGTCACCAGAGACGTTTGCAGAGTACTGCATGCATTTGCTTGATTGCAATGACAATTGATATTTAAACAAAAAAAAAACTTTTCCGAGTATTTGTAAACTATTTCTTAGGCCAATTGTGTAGCAAATATCCAAGAGGAAGTGGCTGTCGCTGCTTCTCCCCGTTGCTTCCCCTCCTTGTGGACTCGTATTACTTCAGTCAGTAAAGAGAAACAATATAGTTCTGTTGGTCTGACTGAAGCGTTGTGTCCCGTCTCATAGGATATCCTTAACTTTTCTCTTCCATCTTTGTTGCTTCTTTTGCATGTTTTTATTTGAAGATGACGTCCTTTTTAGTTCACCTCCATATCCATTAGATTTCCTCTTTCCATCTCCTCGTGAATATTGTGCTCAATATATGTGTAACTCACCTCTTCCGCAGTTTTCCAAAACTAGAGGTTTTATTGCCACAGTTGACCATACTCAACAGTTGTTTCAAAGAACATTTTCCTCATGCCCTTTGTGACAACTAAATTAAAATTTAAGTTGCTTTTTTAAAAAATTTATTTAGATCCTCACACCCATGATGAATTGAGAAGACTAACTCCTTTCTCCTTTTCTGCTCCATCTTAAGCGCCAACCATCATCACAGATCCTTCTGAGGTTAACAACCAGACGTCCGCCGTTCTGACCTGCAATTTGACCGACACCACTATCGTCGTCAAGGGCTCGCACTGGATGCACAACGGCAAAGTCATCGAGGTGTCCAAATCCACGGCCGCTGACCACAGCACGGTTTACAAGTGAGTCGCATATGCGCATGCATTCCTTCACTTGGTTACCAACTATTAACACAGAGGGCCATTTATTTCATAATCCGAGGTTTCTTTCCAATCTCACTTTTTCTTGCACCGCTGCCTTCATTAGCATCAGAGCTCGAGGCGCTTTGTCAGGCACTCGCCGCTAATGGTCAGCAGAGACACGAACACTGCAGACGCTCTGATTGGCCTGTGCTCTTGGCAGGACTGATAAGCAGCACTCATGGTGTTGCATGCTCGTGCTGACCTAATTTGCCATTAGGGAAGAGACGCAAACAAAAGCGACATTGTGATAACCTACGCAATTCCAACTCTTTTGGATTTTGTCACATGCAGCATCATGTGCACGTATACTTCGACATGGTCACAGGTTGGGAAACGACCACTCTACTACTGAGCCACGCTCCCCCATTTTTCTGCTGTACGAGTGCTCAATCAATCAACTTGAAGATAAGGATTAGAATGTTAAAATGTGTTTTCAAATGTAGGAAGTATAAAAGAAATAATTACCACTATTGTCTACTATTATAAAGATGGCATAGTAGTGCAGTGTTAGCTTGAGTTGTCATATTTTTTTCCACTTCCAGATTGGACAAGATCACCCACAGCTCTGGTGGCAAATATGAGTGTGTGTTCCTGAGTGAGCCGCAAGTGCAGCAAACAATTGAAGTCAAAAGTAAGATCCATTTTACTAGTCACGATTTTGTATTTAAAATAAAAAAAATAAAAATGCTTGTGATTTTCACTGCCGCTGCTTTGAGGGTTTTAGTAGTTTTTATTGCATCTGAAATTGTCTCACAAGATTGTTCCCTGCTCATCATCTCCCTTTCCCCTGACACATGTAGCCATCCCGCACGTGGCAGCCTACAAGCACTCCGAGCATGGCAACGAGAGAGACAAAGGCGTGATGGTGTGTGTGAGCCACGGCTACCCGCTGCCGACCGACTGGACCTGGTTCAAGCTTCAAGATGGTGTCCAAACGGTAAGCAGCACTCATTTGTCAGCACGTATGCCGTCAACTTGCAAATGATAACGACGGCCATCGTCGCTCCATCGCACGTCTCAGCCCATCATCAACGGCACCAGCAACAAGTATGAGATCAAGAGCACCCCCGAAAAGACGGTGCTGACCATCAACGACCTGAACATCGAGACCGACGTGAGCGACTACATCTGCTCGGGCACCAGCGACATGGGAACCAGCACGGACCAGATCCACCTGCGCGTCCGCAGCCGCCTCGCCGCCCTCTGGCCCTTCCTCGGCATCGTGGCCGAGGTCATCATCCTCGTGACCATCATCCTCATCTACGAGAAGAGGAGAAAGCCCGATGAGGTCACCGACGGTACGTGATACTCTTGAAATGTAGTACGCCCTGCTAAGTCTTACTAGCATACATATCCCCCCAAAATCCATCAAGTCCAACCATACACACTTCGGATACTTTAATAAGTACATTTAATGTGTCATAAAAGAAAATATGCCTTTGCCAAAAAATTATACTTAATTTTGTTTTGACTGTCAGTTTCTCTATGTTCATTATAGTGGTTATTGTTTGGTGGAGCTCCGTTAGCGAATCAAAGTACGTACAGTATTAAATCACTACAAAGATTGTTGGATTATTGAATGGTATTTGAGATGATCCGAATTTCAGCAATGTCACTTTTGTAAAGGCACTTTGTTTTAAAGCCGCTCACCTTGAATCCCCAACAATAATGTAGACGTTCACAATATTGTGTCTGGTACTTGTAGCTTTCTATTGATCTTATTTTTGTGTTTATTTTTTTTTTTTGCTGGTTTCCCTTCATGGTAATTTGAACCGACTAGACTGAGAGCATCAATTTGCTGTTACGGTGCAAGTCCATATTCTCAATGTAGTTGCATGCATTTAGTACATACTCCTGGTGTCTTTTGGTTCTTTGTCATTATTTGCATTTTCTGGTAGAATTGATTTTTATTTTTTTATTTTTTCACAGTTTACTTTCCGCTTCTGTGTACGATTCTTTTGTTTCATTTTTATTCTTTACATTTGTACCTCTCTGTTCGCTGCTGATTTTACATTTGGTAAGTGAATAAAACTGCATGACAGACTGAAGTGGTTGAGCTGAGGTGACCGCGTGATATACTGGAATGAACTTCTCTCTTGGTCACCACCTCTTGAAAGGAATGTGCTGAACGATGTGCTCACTCTTTCGCTGGCCCTTTTAAAACAAAGGCACATAGAGCTTCCTTTTGGTACTCCTTATTCCCCCCCGCTTAATTCTTTTTAAATGCATGTCTGAGCCAGAGAAAGAGTCAAAACGAGACCGACCAAGTGACGTCAAACCTGAGACGAAGAAAAGTGGCGGCATTGCTTGCATGAACTGTGCATCTTGTCCTCAGTGCATGACAAAGGCGCTTACAGTGGTACCTCGAAGGTAGAACGCACCAAGTTCCATCATTGTTTCGAAAGCTGTCGCTTCAAATGTGCCACGAACTCTGAAGTTAACCGTGGCCAGCAATAATTAGTCAACAAGCAAGTAATGCTGATTTTCTTAGCTGTCATGTATACGCAGAAGTTAACCAGGCTAGTGGGAATATAAACGAGGTCATCGGTTGATGGCAAAATTCCAACGTAACTTGACTTTAGTCGCAATTTGTTGGCTTGCATTCTGCAAATAACAAAAACTGGTTCGTTGAGACTATTGTAAACTGAGGACCCCCTGTACAGCGAAAGCACTTAAAGAACACTTTACATTAAAATGCCAAATGTTTTGCTGATGCTTCTCATTAACGGGCATACAAGTACTTGAACGCAATCGCAGGCGCTAACCGTTGAAGCATAACACAACACGTTTCATCACAGGTGGCAAGCATCCGTTAATGTTTCACGGCGCAGATGAGAATCTGGTCAATTGTTTACGTTGAAATGTGGAGTTCGGAGTCTGGTTATGGAAATGTCAACAAAGCGCTGCCGTAGGATAAAGTACCAGCGGGAATGGCTTTTGTAGTCTCTGTCACTCAGTGCCTCTTTGCTAAATAGAACCAACAGGTACCTCATACCTCCACCAAGGAACATTTAAGGATAAGAACACACGACCAAGTAAGAATTTGTCCGCCGGCAACGCTGTCATGGTCTTATATCAGGATCCTTCTTACAGAACAAGAGTCAAGTTAATCCGTTGATGCTGGCGAAAATGAGGTCACAGTGAGACACGCTGACAGTTTGCGCTGACGTCAGTCACTGTGGCGAGAATGAAACAATTAAGAACATATTAAGCACATTGTAATCCAAGTGAACTTGAAGGCCTTTGGAGGTACCGCTGTATTTCTCTCATGAAGACATTTGCCTCATCGAATCCCATCGAGAGCCCGTCTGCGTACATGGCAGTTGTGTCCTCGGGCCACTTAAGTGTTTGCGCTGCCAGTTTCCACATCAAGATCCCGCCCGTGGTCTTCCTTTTGCCGCTCTCTCGCTTGAATGCATGAGCATCTGTGGTGTACTTCCAGACTTTTCTCTCTCTCTCTCTCTCTGTACGAGCTTCATCAATGCGTTGCTGTGCATACAACTGCACAAATGTGTATATTCTTCTCAGGTTTTGTGTTTTCAGATGCAACAAGCACGCATGTGTGAGTTTTTGATCTTTGTCCTAACTCACAGAGCCAACTTGCAGAAGATGTGAAGATGAAGGCTGGAGTGGCATGCACTTGACACACAAGCGCACAAATGGTCTGCCATTAACTGACTGCTCTTTCTCTCTGTCCTCCTGTTTGTTTTTTTTCCCCTTCCCCTCGTCCTGCAACCCAGACGACGACTCAGGCTCCGCTCCTCTGTAAGTACCCGCCAAGCGCTCTGGGCTGCATTTGTTCCAGTTGACGACACTCACGTTGGCATTCTTTTGTTTGGTTTCAGGAAGAGCAACTCCAATGCCAACCACCAAGACAAGAATGTGAGGCAAAGGAATTCCAACTAGATGCTAAACAGGTAAGAAAGTGGAGGCTTGAATCAAGTCTGTCTAATAGTTAGGAGCGTCACACAGCAAAGTAGGTTGCGCAGTGCCGGAAGAAAACACGGTCGCCTCCACTGCCATCATTTTTCATACGTTTTTCATTGGATGGTTTTATAGTTCTGGCCTTGTAGTGGTTACTGTAATGATGGTTTCACAACTGCATAATAATCAGTTGGTGATTGATTACGGTGCCCTACGACACGTCGATGGGGCGAATGCAGAGGGCAAATTTCTACATGGCCACAAAAGACACTCTTGCAGCCCTACTGTATGTATGAAATTGTAACGAGTTTTCTTTACATGAAACTAGGTTGTAGTGCATTGTGGGTAGCGGGTACTGAAGCATCCTTGCACGCTTAAATACTAGCAACAATCGCGAATGTGTGTTTTTAAATAGGCACTTAATATAGAAGTATTTATCACGACAGGTTCACTTTCGTCAGTGTCAGTTGGTCTCGTTGCCATTTGGTTCCTCAGAAACGATGCCGACTTTTGCGAAAGCTCAAGCACATTAAGCGGCAGACATCTTCTGCATTTGGTTGTCCATTACAGCAATTTTTTTTCTCTCTCTTTCCTACAAGGAGGGTCCAGATGACGGCGCTCGTGTCCAAGCTGTCCCTCTGCACCTCGTCCCGCACACCCTGCAATTTCAAATGACCTTTTTTTTTTTTCTTCCTGTGCTCGAGTGTTAATGTTCTTGAGGCTGATTTCCTCTTGTTCTCTTCTCTTCTCTAATAATCTTCACTAGGCCGTGCTGCCCCAGAGAGCTTAGTATGTGAAATGCCATTTTGCTTGAGGCCACAGGGCCACTGTTGCATGAGTTTCAACGCCGTTGTAGCCAAGTGTGTCTTTTTGTAACAAAAAAAAGAATAACCATCACAGTGTCCAAAATGAGGAATGCTGGTTAGTGTTGTTTCCCCAGACAACCTTGCGGATCGCTGCCGTTCTTTCCACTCTGATTGGTTCCTTCACAAATTCCCCTCAACAGTTTTAAGCCGCTTTTCCATTCTCCGTTCTGTACTGCGAGTGTGCACTGTGCGGTGAGGGCTTGCACAGTTCGGATGGTCCCGCTGCTTTTGATTGGTGCCTGTTGTAACGGAAATGCAACGGAGGGCGGACGGGACCAAGTGAGGCCCAATTGAGGTGTGGTGGCGGGTCCTCGTGGAACCTGGAAAGGAAAAGTGGCTTTAGACTTCAAAAGGGACTTCAACTTTAAAGCACTCTGCTAGCTTGTGTTGCTTCATTTTACACTTGTTTGTTTGGTAAAAGAATATGTATATGTGTATATGCTATATATATATAGAATGAAGGGACAACTGCAAAACAAAAAAAAGTAACAGCAGTTGCCACATTGATACAACTCACGACAGATGTTTTACTTACTTTTTAACATAATTGATCTAAATTTCTGCTCTTCAGGGATTTTTTTTCCAGTTTGTGTTGAGTTGGGGCCGAACAATGTCACTGTTTCACCCTTAGATGCATAAGTGGGTCAAAAATGACCCGGTGAGGTAGTTTTCTTGAAATATCTCTGCACTGAAATTTGTCTTTTTTTTTTTCCGTTTTGTCATTTCATACTCCAGGTATTCCTCAAAAAACATGTTTTTGACATAATGCCATTCCCATTTTTAACTTACCTTTTTTAAATTTCAAGAAATTATAGTTTTTGTATTACCACCCCAAACTTCCATAAGTGGCTCAAAAATGACCCGCATGCATTTTCTATGGAATCCAATGGGAACCTTTGATTCTTATCACTTTGGCTGTCAGCGATCAATTAATTGTGAACTACACAGACTATATCAGAAGTGCCACCCCTCAGGAAGATTATTTTACACAGCAAGAGCTGATGAAGCCTTCCAAGTGCATGGACATTTCAAACACAAAGTTTGAATTCAATGACAGACAATGGTCAGCTTTGTCAGAAAGAAAATAAAAGCTGTTGTGCTCCAGAGCACGATGCACCACGACAAGATAGTGGATGAAAACAGCAGAAAGGAAAAAAAACAATAGGGATTACATTTTACAGCAAGACGAAAGGAGGTGTAGACACCATTGACCTGATTGTTGGCAATTACGACTGCAAGCGCCAAACACAGAGGTGGCCCATGGTGCTGTGGTACAACATAATTTACATCGCCATCCTGAATGCCTAAACCGTTTTCACAGTTCAGCACCCAGATTTTAACAGCGGCATCATCAATGAACGATGTCTCTTCCTCAAAAAGCTGTCAAAGGCGCTTGTCACGCCACACAAGAGGAGTTGACTGGAAGGCTGCGCCAAACAACAAACCCCGATTTTTGTAGAAATGGAAAAGTGCGGGGTGACAAAATCCACAACCCAGCCACACAATAGAAGCAGCAAGGGCCTCCCAAAGAGAAAAAGGTGTCAGATCTGCCCAAGTAACGAAGATCGCAAAGTTAAATGTAATGTGTGAAAATGTGAAATGATCACATCCAGAAACAGGTAGTTTGAACTTCATACAGTAATGAGACAAGAAGGCAAAACTCGGAAAAGAGGGTGGAATGATCATTGACTGGACAGTTTAAACACGTACACACACACGTGTGCACACGCTTGCAGACACACGGGCAGCTAATTTTGCTAAAGGTTAGGCTGGGTAATTTTCTTTTTCAAAAATGTTAAAAAGTGAAAAATACTGATATTTCAAACATGAGATAATTTTTGTGTGGTCCTAAATATAATAGTTGTGATTATACACATGATTATTTGTCACCAAAATGGCATCGAAACACATTGCTTCTAATATAGGTCAATTTTGACCCACTTGTGAAAGAGTTTAGGGTCCACTCACTCATGCATGTAAGGGTTAAAAAAGTTGTTTTGTGATTGGATGTTGCTGTTTCAAAGTTACACAACTACATGAAAAGATCGTCGCCAGATTTGTGCGAGTTAGCAAGAACGTCACCATCTGTTGTACAACTTGCACAAACTGAATAAAGTTATCTAATTTTACACCAATGTCTCATTTCAACTGAATTGCATTACTAAAACAAATAAAACCCAGTCAAGCACATTTGATTAACCAACAACTGCTCATATTTAGTAATGCATTTCATTGTGCATGCATATTGTGCTTTTCATAAACAATTATAAATGCTGTACCTCACTACTTAAAACCTAAAGGATTTTAGTTTCCTTGTTTTACTAAATGAGAAGGGCAAATGATAAATGTATTTTAAATAGAAAATAATACTATACATGTTTAAAATGAGATTATTAGTCAACTTGTTTTCATAAATGCCTTAATTATTTTAAAGCCTGCTACCAGTAAAAGCACAATTTAAGGGAATTTGGTAAATATCAATTCTGAAAACTATTGTGAGGCGTTTTTGTTGCCTGGCATTTAAAATGAACAAGAAACTTGTGGATCAACAGTGGTCTATATTTTTCCATGACACCAAAAATTTTCCATGTGGGAAAAAAATGCCTTTGAATATTGTTGAAAGCGAAATGACTATAGTTTTAAGGCAACAAAAAATAGATTCCCCTCACGAAAGTAGATTATATCAAAAATGATTTATAAAATATGAAGATTTATGAGTATATTATTTGAGGTTGCCTTTGAATTTTTTAAACACCATTCTGACCATATTTAATGACGACAGTGCACAGACAAAGTGTTGTCGAAAAACCTAAATAAATACTTAAATCCACGTGCATTTGACGAAGAGTCCCCCCCCCCATTCAACGTGAAATTAGAATCCACTTTATTGTAGTTCCAGAGTTCCCCACGAGATGGTGACATTTAGCCGTGGAAGTATTATTTTCTTTGGAAGCAACAGGCTGACCAAAACTACATTATGGTTTGTTTTTTTATGAAATGGCACTTAAAAGTGCGACTGATAATTTTGGACAGGTTTCTTTTGAGCGCTTACAATACGCGTGTGGGCTCATGGAATTTACCTGCAGATGTTTTGAGTGTATTCTTTTAAGTGTGCGCGAGAAAGTTTATGCATGCCTGCATGTGCAAGTGTGTAGCATGTACATGAATCTGTTGGTTGCGCGTGAGTGTTTTAGTGTGAGTATGCGTATTTTATTTTCAGTGTTTACGGATGAGTGTGGACTCGTGTGTCTTTTTTGTGTGAGAGCGCATGTTTGTATTGTTTGCGTGGGAAGTGCGAGTGAAAGCGTAAACAGTGTTTGAGTGTTTTGCGTGTTCGTTGGCTCGTGCGCGTGATTGTATATGAGTGTTAGTGTGCGTAAAGTGTTGGCCGAGTGCGTGCGTCTCTTCGGTTACGTGCAGTGTTTTCCGGAGCGGTTATTTGTTTTGTGTTTTTCTATGCGTGACTGTATTTTTGCGTGAGTCTCAGATTGTTTATGTGAGTGCGATTGCATACGTTATTATTTGTGTGCGTGTTTGAGACTGTAAGGGTGTCTTCCGTGTGTTTGTATACGTAATGGTGTGTGAGTATGACCGCATACAGATGATAGTGTGTGCACACTTTAGTGTGCACGTGTGTGTGGGAGTGTGAGCATGTTTGAATGAGTGTTTGTAAGTGATTGAGTTTGCCTAAGAGTGTGCGTCGTGTTGTCTTGTGTGTGCACGTTTGTGCGCGCGCGTGTCCCATTGATGTTCGAGGAGGAGTCCAGTTCCCCCCCGACCAGGCGCGCCCTCTCCCGCTTCTAGCTTCCGAGGATGTTCGCCTTGGAGGAGGCACCTGCACGATGAAGAGACGCTTGCCGGGGGGAGGCGGGGCCCGCAAAAAGTCCAACAACAACAACAACGAGCTCTTGCTGCTTCACGACGAGCCCTCGAAATCTCACGACACGGTCGGCTCATCCTCAGCTCGCCACTTCCAGTGGGATGCGCGGGACTCGGTCGCACCGGAGGCTGCCGCGCTAGGACGCCAAGCCGGCGGGATGATATGCAACAAGAACGGAGACTGTCGAAGGGAGCCCACCAGCTCGGGGAGCTTGTCCTCACTCATATCCCGACAAGAGAAGCACGCCGATGGGGGGTTAGAAGCGGCCGAGGGCGGCAGGGCAGCGAGCATGGACGGGTCTGCGTTGTCAGAGGGACCCGGGGCGGAGGTCAAGAGCGCCGCGGGCACGGAGAAAAAAGACTCTCGGGTGTCTTTTTCCAGCGCGCCCGGCGGTCGAGGGCACACCCCGACGCAGCTTTCCAGGAAGTCGTCCACGAAGGCGGCGGTGGAGGACGGCTCCTTGATTGTGGCCGACGATGGCGAGTCCAGCCGGGGCCAGACGTACATGCAGCGGCAGTTCAGCTCCATGTTGCAGCCCGGGGTCAACAAGTTCTCCCTGCGGATGTTCGGCAGCCAAAAGGCGGTCGAGAAGGAGCAGGAGAGGGTCAAGTCGGCGGGGAACTGGATCATACATCCGTACAGTGACTTCAGGTACAGCCGGCGCGGGACTTGCGTGGTGGGGGATCAAATGGGCAAGCAGATACTTCACCAAACTTTAAACGCATTAAAATCGCCATAACTTGAATAGCAACATATTCAGATAGTAATGGAGTGGTTAAGAAGTTTCAGCACAGAGGACAACTACATTTAAGAAACCTGATTTATACTCATTATCTATGCATTTATCTTTCTGTTCACCCATTTCGCCATCCAACCATCTATAATTATTGTTCATTCATTCATCTCTACCCATCTGTCCATCCACCCATTTCTGAGGTCATCCATCCACCGCTCATCCATATATCATCTATCCATCTCTCCACCATCCATCCATCTGTCATCCATCACTGTCAGTCACTAACGCTCATCCATCCATCCATCCAACCACCCATCCATTCATCCATCCATCCATCCATCCATCCACCTATCATCATTCATCCATCCATTTCTCACCCTCTCCCGAAAAACTTAAACCCTACAGGCAATGTTTTAAGTGAGATTTTATCATTTTGATATAATAGTGTAATACTAAAAACCAAAATAAAAACAAACTACTGTCCTTGCCACTTAGTGGCAGTTTATACGTCATACTTAAACGAGTAAAGCCTTTCACATTTCATGAATTATACTGTTCATATTTACTGTAATTAATTTGTCCTTTACTATTTAGCAGTGAGTTCTTGCGTATGATTGATAGTGATATGCATGACCTTGGTCTAGGTTCTACTGGGACTTCACCATGCTTCTCTTCATGGTGGGCAACCTCATCATCATCCCCGTGGGCATCACCTTCTTCAAGGACGAGACCACCACGCCGTGGATCATCTTCAACGTGGTATCCGACACCTTCTTCCTCATGGACCTGGTGCTCAACTTCCGCACGGGCATCGTGTTCGAGGACAACACCGAGATCATCCTGGACCCCAAGAAGATCAAGAAGAAGTACCTGCAGAGCTGGTTCGTGGTGGACTTTGTCTCCTCCATCCCTGTGGATTACATCTTCCTCATTGTGGAGAAGGGCATCGACTCGGAGGTGTACAAGACGGCGCGGGCCCTCCGCATTGTGCGTTTCACCAAAATCCTCAGCCTGCTGCGCCTGCTCCGCCTCTCCAGACTCATCCGTTACATCCACCAGTGGGAGGAGGTAGCAACGCATTTCACAACATCACAAGTGCTACAAAATTCAAAAACTACGGATAGCCAATCGCAGATACCAAGTATTGGTACAATCTTATTTTAAGATATCGAGTAACCACCAATATTTAATGCTAATAATATCTGACATTGAATAAGTCCTCCACGGCAGTAGATGGCGCTATATTGTGGCAGTTTGACCCAACAGCAAATTATCATTTGTATCAGAAAGAAAGATTTTGTTCATAATATTTTGCCATTATATTTAATGACATTTTGTATACTGGTATTGTATCGGTCTGAAAAATAAGCGGTATCGAATTTTTACGTATTAATCTAATAAACTGTAGGAAAACACCATTTGTTTTAGGAAGGAAAGTCGTACAGAGCAGATGGATTTTTTTTAACACAAATAGTGGAGCAACATGTGTAGACCGATAATTTATCAAAAATCACAGCAGGTATGTATTCTATGTTTTATACAAAAAAAAAACATAGAGTGGCAGTAAAACACTATTCTTTTTTCATGTTTGTATTCTATAACGGTGATTTAGTTTGAAGAGGGGGGTGTGTCATTTTTTGAGAAAATGTCAACTTTCCAGAAAAAAAGCTGATGCGATTATAGTAAAGTTGAAATATTAAAAGCAAGCGTGCAAGGTCTTCTGAGCAACATGGCGGCTGACGTCACACTTACACTGTACTTATCTTGGGTTGGTTGGTGAGCTCAAGCATGCAATTGT
The DNA here is from genome assembly GCF_059441095.1 of Idiotropiscis lumnitzeri. Taxonomy (NCBI): domain Eukaryota; kingdom Metazoa; phylum Chordata; class Actinopteri; order Syngnathiformes; family Syngnathidae; genus Idiotropiscis; species Idiotropiscis lumnitzeri. The sequence goes on from NC_142403.1 coordinate 13,377,302, forward strand.
TAGAACAGGTACTCCAAAACCAACCTCGGTGCATTGAGCCACATGCTGCTGCAAAATCATGATTATCCGAACACATGTATCAGTACCAGCACCAGCCAGTTCTAAGAGGGTGTGCACACTTGTGCAAGCGCATTATCACAGTTGTTTTGTACGACTTTGCCTCTAAAAGATTTCATTTCTCTAGTTGAGATGTGTAGGTCATAGGTCACATTAACGGGGAAATAAGTTTTGAAATGATTTATCTTGGTCTCCTAGCATTTGAATGAGGGGTGTGTAGACTTTTCATATCCACTGTAATTAGCCTTGAAGCCATATTCACTCCCACTCTACAGTAACTAGATGCGCTATTATGCTACATAAACACAATTAACCCCAGTGCACGGTTTGTGTGTGTCTGTGTGTGTGTGTGTTTGTTTGTGTAAACATAAATGGTGTCCTTTCTTTTTCAATCGAGCTGCTGTGAATCAGTGAAAACAACCACACAATCTTTTAATTACCAGGCGGTAATTTGAGCTTGGGGAAAAGCCTAATTACGGTCTTCCTTGCACACAAACGACGACATGAACCGCACTCACGACATGCGTAACATCAACTTGGAGTGCTTTGGCTACAAGTGTTGAAAATGTGTATCATGACACCAAATGGAATGACAACAAATACTTTGCGGGCTGTTATAAATCTAAATTTGAGGCAAACATGTTCGTGCTGTTGCAAGATTATTTTATATTTTTTTTCATGATTATATATATATATATATATATATATATATAGATGTATATGTATATATTGTACTTCCATAACAAAACTCCGGTGTTCTCATTTGCAAATGTTGTGGCCACAAACAATTATGCGGCATCAATTCTAGGCCCGGCCAGCACTAAAGATTGGGTCGCAGTGGTTGCTGATGTATTATATGCATATTTTTCAGAGAAGTAATGTATCTGTACGTGTGTGTGTGCGTGTGCAGAGGCCGCGATAAGCATTGTCGGGAATAAGCGGAGCAATTTCCTGAGGCAGGAAGCTCTTTTCATACGAGCTCTTCACCCGTTGGCGCGAGGATGCTTTTGTCTTAGGACAGAGTGAGGGAATGTGCGCGTGTGTGCGCTGTGCATGTGTGTGCGTGTGATTGTTGTTGGGAATTTTCCAAAGCAGGCTACTAAATGTGAATAGATAAGACAAGTGTGTTGAGACTTGGTGAAGCAGCATGAGGCTCATCACTGAGAGTTATTTTTGCACTCTGGGTTCCATGTGAACAATTATGTGGTTGTGCTTTGGTAGCGGCTCATGTTTTAGGAACCGCGTATTGCGATATGTTGGCTGCTCGTATGTTCTGACCCAGATTGCGGCGTGACATTGACACGCGACCGCTTTCTGTTCAAGGTTCATGAGGGGAGTCGAGGCGGCCATTTGTGAAAGGGCCGCATTAATCATGTAAGGGGAAGCCGCTCGGGTCTCCTTTTGCCGTTGGACCTTGAAAGTGTAAGATGCAACCTGTCTGAAAATAGAAGTACAGTAGAAGCCTGGGAATTGTTTTAATGACATCGACAGGCAATGTATGTAAATTAATCATCACAACCAGAAAAGGGTTCACCTGACAAAAACATTTCAATGGAACATTTGTGTCCAAGATGGCGGCATCCAGCTAAGCACACGGCGGCTGAATGTTGACAGAAAGAATTTTCGTCACCTTTTATTATATATTCCATTGATTTTACATTGATTTGAACACCAAAAATATGATTTTCAATATAGTTAACATTTTCAATAACAAATCCCCACTTTCAATGAATTAGCTTTTGGACTTTGTTTCAAGTTTCAATGCTACGTTTGTTTGTTTTTTCTATGTATTTTGCTTTGACTTTGGAAAACAAAAACAATGTTTTACGTTGCCACCTTTTAATTATAAATTATATCCACTTTATACTTTTTTTTGCACTTGAATATTTTATTTATATATTTAAAATATTTGTATTTTATTTTATATTTATTTCCCATTTTAATTATAGTAATTAATGGAAAATTTCATCTCATCGCGTCATCGCCCTAACACAGCCCCCATTTTTTTGTTTTTTAATGAAACGTAGTAACCCAATTCCTGATTTAACTCAAAATACGTTTATTAGTCGTAGTACGTTAACGCATCAGCGAATGACATTGCAATGCTGTTCATGAAGTGATGTCAATTTCGCCTCCCTCCCGCCAGATCTTCCACATGACGTACGACCTGGCCAGCGCCGTGATGCGAATCTTCAACCTGATCGGGATGATGCTGCTGCTGTGTCACTGGGATGGCTGCCTGCAGTTTCTGGTGCCCATGCTGCAGGACTTCCCCTCTGATTGCTGGGTTTCCCTCAACAAGATGGTGGTAAGCCCTTCAAATGGATTTGGTTATTATTTTCTTCTCGCCATAAATTCAATGCTTAAGAAGTGCTAAAACTTCACATTTCTCGGCATAATAGATTTATGAGTAGGCGACACAAGTTTGGCTTTCATTGTGGAGCTATGATTTTTTTTGGGGGGGGGGCGGTTAGGGGGGGGGGGGTTCGGTTACATTTCTTTCAGTAATTTTGTGGTAATTATCATTTCCATCTCGTTTCATCTCTACTTTGAGTCCAAGCTGTTTCCTCACCACTACGAGTCCAGTAGTCCTACTTCAGAAAACAACAAATCGGCAATTGAAGCTTCGAGGGCCGTCGTCAAGGAAACATGCGTGTCGTTTTGTTTTATGTCTCTGGGAAAAGTGCAGAAAAAAAAAAATGACTGTCACAGAGTTGAAATGAGCCTCGCCGCACGGACTTTGTAGCGTGTCCAACGAGACGAGATTCTGGCTCTTGACGAGCACTCGCAGCTCATCCAATATTCCTCATTAGAATGCGTTTTATAATATTTCATTTTTAGCGATACTCTCTGGAATATTTGTTAGCAAAGCGGGCACGCAGTTTCATTTGTGTGTCAAGTCAAAAAATATTTCTCAGCCTTGAGCTTGGTGGGGGTCGCTTTTGAAAGTATTAATGCGGGCGAAATATGCAGCGGCAAATCTTTGAGCAAGACAAAGATCAGCGCAGTCTGATTGGCAGTGATCCTCATCTGGCAAAGCTGATTTTTTTTTCCTCTGTAGAACATAATTTGTCCCAAACTAAACTCACAATTTGCTCCTCAAAGGAATTGGACAAAAGCGTTGCTGTTTGGCACTCTTATTAAGCATGATAAAAAGCCTTGCTTCTCGGCTTTTGAGTGCCAACTTTTTGGCGCTTCCACCGTTCGGATGTTGGCATTGTTTCTTCTAGCAGACCAAATAAATGACAGTTTTGAGGGCGTTGCAGTAAACTCGCCTCACTTTCATTTTAAGCCTGACCTCCCCAAGTTGGTCTCCTCTCCTTCCTCATAACCTTTTTCAACTTCAGGTTTGACTTTTTTACCCGTATTAAAAAAAAACAAAAACAACAATTATTAATTTCTTAGTCTATATATGGTGTGCGACTTTGAAAGTGTTCAATTTGTGGTGTCGATCCAAATTAGGATTGTTTGGCCTTGATAGAGGTCGGCGCTTGTGTTGTTTTTGTTTGGCCTCCTTCTCAATGTGCATTCAAGGACCCGTCCTCTTCTTTGCAAAAATCCTCCACTCATGCAATTACTGATAAACAGCAGATGGGGCTCTTAAGATAGAAAATGGTCCTCATTGAAATGCTGCTCTGTGTTCTTTGACACGCCCATACAGCCATCAATCCATTTTCTGTAGCGCATGTTCTCGTTAGGGTGAGATGGAGCCTCGCCCAAATGAGTTTTAGTGAAAGACGGGTGACAAGCTGGACTGGTCGGAAGTCAGTCTCTGCTACTTCCTGAAGTTTTAATAGCAGCAAAACCAACCCAATTCAGATGACGCAAAGAAGGTGAAAAGTCGAAATTTTGGACATGTTTTTGGGCGGGTGATGCGAGGCCACACCTTGCGCCATCATTCTGGACGATTTAGCCGGTTGGTTGTACTCGGCTTGAACTTGTTTGGATGGATGATGGACTTGGGTGGATGGATGGATGGATGAATGGATAGATGAATGAGCGATAGTGATGGATGGATGGATGAGCGATAGTGATGGATGGATGGATGGATGGATGGACTCAGATGGGTGGATGGATGAATGGATGAACTTGTTTGGATGGATGATGCACTTGGGTGGATGGATGGATGGATGGGTGGATGGATGCATGGATGGATGTATGTATGAATGGATAGATGAATGAGCGATAGTGATGGATGATGGATGGATGGATGAATAATGGATGGACTCGGATGGGTGGATGGATGAATGTATGATGGATGAACTTGTTTGGATGGATGATGCACTTGGGTGGATGGATGAGTTGCACCAATATTATATGAAGAATTACTTACATTTTTTAAATGTCATCCAAAGTTTCTTTTTCAGTGTAGCTTACAGTGAGTGCTGACTTTAATTTTTCCAAATGATTCAAACTCAGGATTATTACATCACTCTTCTCCGTGGTGAGTCATTCATTTTCGCTTTACAGCTACCTTAAAAGTTCAATATTTCAGATCCACGCTTTATAAGCCGTTCATCCCTAACTCAAACACATTTGGGTCTTGGTTGTGGTGGAATCTGTTGATTCATGGTGCTTGTTTTAAGAGTGATGATAAAAATTTGGTCGGGTCCGGTGCACTTGACGTGGCATTTCTCCATTCCTTTCCCACCATTTATCATGCGGTTGTTGGACATGTTTGAATAATAGATAGAAACACGGTACTTTTAAATAATGGATCGTAACATAGCTCGCAGTTGCTTTTGTGTTACTTAACATATTAAAAGTCTAAATGGAGCTCTGCCAAGCAAGATAAGCTCTCTGTTGTTGGTTTTAGACGTCAGGGAGGCTCTGCACCCTGTCTCACACACACACACACACACACACTCTTGTTTAATGACCCTATCATATATCATAGACGTTTCATCCACCCATTGTGCTGCCATCTAAAACGACTTATCTGCAAACGCATATAAGTGGCAGATTAGCTGTTGAGTCGCAAGAAAACGACCTCCACAATGAACACAAGCCTTTTTATTTCATTATGCACCAAAGGAAACGCTCCAGTCCGTCAAACAATGAAACTCATACGGAAGATGATATTATCCGTGCTCATTAATTAAATACATAAATGAATTGTGGTGGCATTCAATGATAACAATGGAAAACGGTCCAAAAAGTTATAGAACAAGCACAACTCAACTGATTTGTTTCTCGAGCACTTGAGAAGAAGAATCAGCCGCAAAGTGCTGCACATAAAAAATGATAAAAAAAAAAACTATCAATAATACAATAATTGTAAGAACAAACTGAAAAAAAAAAGAGTTGGTGAAGCAGCATGTGGCTCATTTCAGTGTTTTGGGGATTTTCTGCTGGCTGAAGATAGAACTAGCAGACAGCTCTTGTTGTTTTGCCGTCGTTATTTTAGATATATATTTTTGAAACATCGCCACAGCAGTAATCTGAAAAAACACCGCACTTTTAATGACAAATTACAGTTTTGTGGCCGTCAGGTGTCAAACTCCAGTCCTCAAGGGCTCTCGTGCATGTTTTTGATGTTTCCCCTCCTCCAACACGCCTTATTGGAAAGATCAGGATCGTTATCAGGCTCCCGCAGAGCTGGCTGCCGAGCTGATCATTTCAATAAAGTGTGTCGGAGAAGGGAAACATCAAAAACATGCTGGATAGCGGTCCTTGAGGACCGGTGTTTGACACCAGTAATGCAAACATTTTTCATTCCCAGCTTGTCTCAGATACTCGTTTTTATGTAACATACAGATCAAAATTACGGCTGTACTTGTGGGCACACTCAGTCTGCATATTATTCATATTCCCAAATGAATTATGCAATCTTACCACGTGTATGCGATACAAAGTGACGTTCTCTAATGTGTTTATGTCCACGCATGTTTTTTGCATCTCGCGGTCATCTCCTCATGTTGCTCATCCAACAGTAGGGTGCTCACCACATCTGGTCCCCCAAAAATGTCGAATCAATTGGCTTTGTATCAGTAATTGGTGCATGCTAACTCGTTGTGTGAAGCGCAGATGTTTGGACAATGTCAGGATGAGCGGCGCCAGCGGAGGCCTTCCTTTTCTGTAATGAACCCACGACTGGGGAAATTCGCACCAATCCAAGCAAACTGGAGCAGGCAGATGTGCGTTTGCCTCATTAGCGCTTCTTGTGCTGTGGTCACTTTTTTAAAAATACTCTTCTTCGATTGAACATGCCGGTGATGCGCATCACGTCGTTACTGGAAAAAAAACAAAAAACGTTGACAGCTTTATACAGTAAGTGAAGTGATAAATATTTTTTTTCCAAAAATCTTCCAATAGGCACTTTGACAATTATCAAACCGTGATCATGCAGGAGTTCACCGTACCACTGCAATGGCGGCAATGGTCAAATGCATCGGGAGTGGTTTGACTGGCACCTCCGCTCCCTTTCCAGAACGACACGTGGAGCGAGCTCTACTCCTTCGCCCTCTTCAAGGCCATGAGTCACATGTTGTGCATCGGCTACGGACGCCAAGCCCCCGAGAGCATGTCCGACATTTGGCTCACCATGCTCAGTATGATCGTGGGGGCCACCTGCTACGCGATGTTCATCGGCCACGCCACCGCACTCATCCAGTCTCTCGACTCGTCCAGGCGCCAGTACCAGGAGAAGGTACCGTTTTCATTCTATGAAGCAGCTAATTTAATATTTAGGAATGGCTTTTGATTGCAAAACTGCTGTTAGTGTCTGTTCTCATTCTCATCGGATTTCTAAGATCGGTCTTGTAATTTCGTCATTTATGACACATTCATACTTAGGCTAACTTTTATATACGCTATTGCTACATAAAAGTAACACTAAAAATCTGTAGCTGTGGCCGCCTTGACAGTGAAGCTTCCCAAACCTCCCCTGTAAACAGTTGGCAAACAGAAGGGAATTTCAATCTGAAATGTCGCATCGCTACCCTCTGCTGGCGGTTTGGCTCATTACCACTAAAGTGCTTGCAATTTATAGGGTGAGCTCATCAGACCCATAGCAGCCCCTCCCAATGAAAAAACTGCATAACTTGACTTTGGCTGTGAATGTTTTGCTTCTAATGGACGACTTAAGTCAATTAATTAGTTAAAAGAGAATTATGGAAACTTTGCTTTTTAATTGTATGTACACAAGTGCAGTTGTACCTTGACTTGATGCTATCTTAATAAGGCATTCGTATTTTAGCGCAAGCGCAATTTATTTGTTGGAGGGGTAATCTGTTTGTTGTTGTTGGTTTTTATATATTTTTATTATTTTTATTTTTATTTTTATTTTTATTTTTATTTTTATTTTTATTTTTATTTTTATTTTTATTTTTATTTTTATTTTTATTTTTTATTTTTATTTATTTTTTTTATTTATATTTTTATGTTTTTTACCTATTTTTTTTTTCCATTTTAACGTTCTCAATTTTTAAACTGAACCCGAGAGTGGATCAATTTCAAAACACTGAAGACTATATCTCTTTTTCTTTCTTTCTTTTGAATTCAAAATGATTTTGCGTGACCAAGCAGATTTTTTAAAATAAACCCCCCCAGAGCTTCTGCGTCTGACGTCTTTGTGTCAATTTTTGTGACCCGTTTTTGTCAGACATGACATAAAACCTGAAATGCTAATTTAATCTCCACAAAGACTTGGCATTTAATTTGAGTTCAATGGTTTCCTCCCTTAATTCCAGCACTCTTTGATAGGAATAGCATGTGTTCCATTAATTCTACGCTGGTATCCGCCAATCGCAGCGCCTTGGCCTGTCTCGTCACCTGTTGGGCTAATCAAAGCTGAGCTCAAGCCGGCCAAGGTGGCCTTTTTGGCCTTTCCTTGCCTCATTTTGCAGGCCTCTTTAGATCCCCGAAGAGATGCTGCCTAATTGCATGCACGTTAATGCTGACACATTAATCCCGTTCACATCAGGGTGCTTTGTTGTCTGGCCGACTCGTCGGGCCATCGTTAAATTGAGATTGACCTCCGTGTGTTGCGGGAATATTTTTTAAACAGTGGGAAACACCAAGCGTTCTTTTTGTAGTTGATAATTTCCAAGAAGAGGAGAAATGACGGATTGTTTGACTGAAGAGTTGGCTTGTTTCTTATCGTTACTGCATCTTATTTGTTAATGAGTTTACTCCCGATGTGACTCTATTTTTAGACCTCCAATGTCCTTACTACATCCAGCAGAGGAAGCTAAAGTAAAAAAAAAAGTAATTGGTTCAAACTTTTTGCAAAGTGGAACAGTATGGCCAAGCAACTCCTAATTTTTCAGTCCAACTGAACTTGGAATTGTTGCCTTGGTGTTGTTTTTTTTTTTTTTTTTTGGCAGTGTCTTTGGTCTTGTTTACTAATGAACTCACCTCCGACTTGTTGCTATTTTCAGACTCCCACAGTGTCGCTTTTATCCCTGGGGGTAAAACGTTTGTGTTCATCTGCTTGGTCACAGTTACAACTTTACAGCTTTCAAAAAAATAATAATTGGACCGAGATGGAAGATGTAAACAAATCCTGTTGTGTCCTGTGAAGACTTCCCCAATGCTTTGTTGTTTACCTTTATTTCCCAGTTGTGGTCAAGAACAGCTCTCTGTTCAATGTCTGCAAATGAATTTGACATATATTGCCGCGCTATGTCAGAGGAATCCATTCATGGTTTGGCTTCAGGCAAAGTTCTCAAAGCTGTCTTTTTAAATCGAGTATGGAGGGGATAATTGGGAAAAATAGTCTGCTGACTTCTTTAATGTCGTATCTGTCTGCCATCCTTGGCGTCGACATTATTCTTTTTCCTTTTATTTCCACGAGCAATTAAGCGGTGTTAAGTGTGTGACATCAGCTGCCATGTTCAACCGAAGGCAACCCTTGTTTTTTTTTCCCCCTCAGTTTTCATTAGAGCAATTTTGAAATTCATTCCCCCATGTGGCCCTGATGCAAGTAGTCTGTAACAGTGCAAAGTGAAGTGAAAAAATATGGAATTTGTACGGTACCAGGATCAACAGGTACACGGAGACGTCGTGATTAAGCTGCATTCAAGAAAAAATGGAAAGCGGATTTATTAGACCTCCAATGAGAGAGAAGGGCACCCAAAGCTGGAGTTGCTTTCTCCAAATCGATTTATATCATCAAACAAATCCACTAAAGGTGTGAATATACATTATGTCACTATATCCAATCTTAAGCATTAAAAAAAAAAAAAAAAAAAATCAAGGCTTGGTCAGGTCATGCTAGATGATTTATCAATGTTGTTTGTTTTTTTTTTATTATTAATTTTTTCTTTAATTAAATTTTTTTTTTTTCCAAGGCGCCAGTACACATTTGTCAGTCAGACTGAAAACACAACGAAATGCAACCCCGCAGTCGCACAACTGACGCATAGATTTCTTCTCCATGTATACTTTTCCGCTACATCGACTTTGGGAGGCCGGTTGACTTTTGAGTGACGCAGCCGCTAATCTCAGACTAATGCCGCGGAAATCACAAAGTCAATAAAACTTCCAACGACAACAACTTCTTAAAAGAGGCGGAGGCGGCGGGAGCGAGCGAGCGAGCGAGCTCTCATTTGGCTTTAATTGAGAGAGTCACACACACACACACACACACAAACCGACTTGCCTGGCTTTTCCCACCGTGGCGCTTGTGAATGACCAGCAGCTTCGATGCAGTAACTGAACGCGAGCTTCATTCGGTATCCTTGTTTACTCAACGATATATTACCAGAACGCTTTTACTGATTGAATTCATAAATTGAAAAAAAAAGAATAATTTGAAATTTCCCACTACTTGCTGCTACGTGTGATCAGATAATCGATTTGGTGTAGCAGCACGGATATTTGAATGCCGTTGCTAATCAAAACAGCAGCATGTACTCATGCAAGGAATTGTAATATATGGCAATAATTTATCTATTTAAGTTTCTTGAATACTTTGTCTTGAATTCAAGTGTAAAGATTTATGGAAGTTTGAATTTGTGTTTGTAACACAGATTTTTTTTTTTTACCATCAAATTTCTATCAATGACATTTTAATACTGTGTAAAAAGTTCAATGCGGTAAATTTAAAATCAAACTCAATTCAAATACCACATACCACAAGATATGTTTGTGCCACTTGAATTTTTGACACAAATTTTTGTATGGAAATAAAATTGTGAGTTAGATATTTTTTTTTTGCATACACTGGTGGTGGAATATTCAAAAATTCTATGTAAAAAAAAAAAAAAAGAAATCAACATCTTAAATTCAAATTCAAACGCTGATGGCTCAATTAGAAAATTATGTGTGAGCAATTCTGTCATACTTCCATCGTGATTTCCTGCATTTTGTGGCGACCATTTTAGCATTCCAACCCGGCCTTCCTCCATCCACGTTTCAATTTTATAAATTCCGTCCATTCTTGACTTCCTTCCGCATCACAGCCCTTTTTTATTTTATTTTAAACTGCTTTCACTTTCGCCATAAATTGTAATTCCCTATCACTAATATTTAATATTTTTCCTAAAATTCTCTGACTTTTAATGCAGTTCAAGTAGCAAGTAGCCGCATGGAAGATTTGATGCGTGAGTGGTTGTTGACGCCGTGTCCCTTGACCCTTACCTTGGAAAACACCGCTCATCCCATTGACAGTTGATTCCACCGAGCCATGACTCACGCTGCATACGTGACACACACACACACACACACGCACAGAAAGTCCTTGCATTACATTTTAAAGCTCCAAGAACTTTCTAGTCCGCAGTTATCTGCTCTTAATCATCAAACAATCTTCTTCAACCTGAATGATTTGTCTAAAATGCATCAGTCAAGAAAAAAAAAATGCGACAGAGAAATCATTAATCCTCAATTTTTAAGGCATTGTTTTGTTTTGATTGACACAAGACTCCTGTTAGCTTTAAAAACACACGAGGCACAAGATGGCTGAGCTCAGAAGGCCAATTATTTTCGTCGTTTGAATACTTTGAAGAATTGTATTTGCTAATTAATGGCAAGAGTCCCAGTGAGCTAAAAAGATATGAATATAAAAAGTCTCCACGCCCTCTTGTTCGAATGTCAGGATGTGTAGACTTTTTTCACCCACTGTAGAAGAAAACATATTTTGTAAAAATTTGTTCCCTTGTTTCCAGTGTCCTTTTACTTTTCCAGTTAAACTTTAGCATTCCCATATTTCCAATTATTCCAAAACTTATGGACGCATTTATTTTACACGCAGGGGAAGATTTGGATGGTGATAATGCATATTACGTGAAAGGGCGCTAAAAAAAAAAAAAGTTCTGTATCATCAGAATCAGAATCAGAAATCCCTTTATTGTTTCCGATTCTGATTCTGATGATACAGAACTTTTTTTTTTTTTTTTTTTCATGGTGTCACCATGATATCATGGTGGAGATGGAATCATTCCACCGTCTCCAAGCTTCCATCGAAGCATCAAGAGACATTTTCTGTACTTCATGAATACGTTGACTCATTTACTGCCATTGACGGCTAAAGACGTCAAAGATACATTTTTTTTTTTTTTACTTGTCTGGCAGTGAATGAATTAAGGTTGACTTTGTGCAGGCAAACACTGATGAAACATACTCTTTTTTTTTTTTCTTTTATTTGCGCATGCTCTTTGCTTCTTTTTATTTTTTTCATTCATTAAGAATCATTGAGAAAAGGTGTGATTTTAGTCATGATAAATGCAAGAAAAGTGACTGGAATATCTGGTAACAATATTGAATATTTCAGTGCCACAACTTATTCTTTATGAATAAAGCATATTAGGAAGCTCGATTGGCGCTATTATGAGTCAACTCAATACATATTCAAAAGGCTGCCATGACAGTAAAACGTAAATTTGTAAAGAGTAGTTCGAGCTAAACTCGAACAACAAAGTGCTTTATTATGAAACCGACATATTGCATCGTTAAAGCTCCTTGTGTTTTTTTTTTTCTTTTTCAAACCATAATTGCTTTGAACGTTAACTCATTGACTGCCATTGACGGCTAAAGACGTCAAAGATCCATTTTTTTTTTTTACTCGGCTGGTAGTGAACGAGTTAAGACTGATTTCTGTTATTCACTGACATTTAGTTCATTGTAACGGAAAAAAACAAACATATTTCCGACTTGGTGAAGCAGCATGTGGTTCATTTTCAATGTGTGTCCAGCTGATCCTTTTAAGTCTCAGTGTATTTTAAACAGTAAGTAGGACAGCACCGGCTATTTTAGTCACCCAACTTGTAGCGTGTGAGTTTACTGTGTATAATTTCTCCCTTTTTTTAGGGGGGGCAAAAAATAAAAAATCTTGAAGTTTCGCCCTTGTTTATTACCGCAGTATAGAAAATACCGACATCTTATATTTGCGACTATACAACAAATACAATGAGAAAACAGCCTTTTAAAGCAACCAAATCATGTTCTAGTGATGGTGGTGGGGGGGGGGGCATCATAATGATGTGATAGAGCATCTTTTCACAGCAGGTGTCATGTTTCAGCTCATTGCCTGGAGGAATAAACAGGTCACGGGCTTCTCATGTGGAGCCCGAATATCATTATCACCTTTTCTTTTTATGTCTACCTCTGCTCGTCAATGTGACATAAATGTCCCGGTGAGCAAAAGTGGTGTGCTCATGTCCTCCTATCCCTCCACCCTCTTCCTATCTTATCTTCCTCTCCGTGGCGTTCAGTATAAACAAGTGGAGCAGTACATGTCATTCCATAAGCTGCCGGCAGACTTCCGGCAGAAGATCCACGACTACTACGAGCACAGATACCAGGGCAAGATGTTTGATGAGGAGAGCATTCTGGAGGAGCTTAATGAGCCGCTCAGAGAGGTAACTAACACACACACACACACACACATGGAATCTCATTATAAAGTGCAGTCAGTCTTTGCTGGCGTGCTGCTTGAATATTGATACATTTACAATTAATATGGCTTCATGTGTCACTTGGTAATTAAATCTCCTCTAAGTAGTAGTAAGTACAAGTAAAGGTTTTGTACTTTTTTTTTGTTTTCTATGTTTATCGGGTTAAAAAAAAGATCATTAAAGACATTTAAATCTTACTCTCTAAAAAGGCTGATGTTAGTGTTATATTATGTATGCGCATAATACGGTACAATGAATAAAAGATATTTCAAAGGGTGAGCTGATTAATATACCCTTTAATATATAAAATATTTAAAATAACACAAGATAAATGTAAGGGAAATAAAATAGAAAGAAATTGTTCTGATAATGTTTTATTTTTCTCGTTGACTGGACTTAATAAAATAAATAATAATAATAATAAAATATTTTCACAAGAATGAAGTCAGAATTTTGAGAAGGCTTAATATTATAAGGGCGGAATGTCATTTTAGAGAATAATGTCATTATGAAAGAAACATTTTCCACTATCATAAAGAAAACTAGTTGTGAAAAAAATCTTTGTTCGAAAAAGTTTTCATTTTACTTGAAAACGAGCAACAGAATAAAGCTGCGATTCTACGGGAAAAAAATGGAAAAAAATATCTGAAAATATTTTTCAAAAAGCTTCACAAGAATATATTTATATTTTTTTTAAAGTTGTCATTGGACAAGAAACTAGTCATGTCATTTGCAATACTACAATAAAAACCTGTAGTTTTACACAAAAAGTTTTTGAATACAAAACATCTATTATAAGAAAAGTTATTTAACGGAAGAGAATAAACATGTTTTACGCAATAAAGTTAAAATACTATGGAAAATTTTGGCACTGTAATGAAAAGTAGTATAAAATTGGAAAAGTAAAAAAGGCAACATTTTTTGAAGAAAAAAAACATATTTTGCAAAAAGTCAAAATTTTATGACAAAAAATAATAATCTTATAATACAGCCAAATATCAGAGATACCCCGAAGAAAATCACGAATAATCTAATGAAAACGGAAAAATACTATTATTTATTTATTTATTTTTTAATGGAACGTGATCGTCCCGCTCAGGAAATCGTCAACTTCAACTGCCGCAAGCTGGTGGCGTCCATGCCGTTATTCGCCAACGCCGACCCCAACTTCGTGACGGCCATGCTGACCAAGCTGCGCTTCGAGGTGTTCCAGCCGGCCGACTACGTGGTGCGCGAGGGCACCATCGGCAAGAAGATGTACTTCATCCAGCACGGCGTGGTCACCGTGCTCACCAAAGGCAGCGTGGGCATGAAGCTGGTCGACGGATCCTACTTCGGAGGTGGGCGCCCCTTTGGAAAAAATAAAAGCTGCAATGATGAGAGTTGGGGCTGACGTCACTTCTGCTGGCTTCTTATTCCATTCGTGTGCAGCATAACCGCTAAATGCAGCTCCGCCATGTTTACTTCAAACTCTAAGCTCCACGAACTGACCTCCGTCTGGAGACCTCGGTTTCAATTCAATCAGCATTTCTTAAATGCATTCAGGACTCAAACCATTCAGCGATTGAAAGACCAGGAGCAGAATTCTAAAATCTATTCGAAAGCTAATTGGGAGCGTGCGTAAAACCTTTCGGAGTGGACTAATATGTTCGGATCTCTTCATTGTGGTCAGAACCCGAGCTGCAGCGTTCGGAACGAGCCACAGCTGTTTCATCCTCTTTTGAGGCAGTCCAGCAAAAAGACTGTTACAAAATCAAGTCTACTGGAGATAAAAGCAGGGATACGTTTCTCCTCTTCTGTTTGGAGCATGCAACCCTTCAGTCTGGAGATGTTTTTCAGCTGCTTGTTTTAGTTTTTGATTTGATATGATTGCCGAAAGTCAGCCCGAGATTTCGAACTTGGTCTTTGGTTTCGAAAGTCTGATTTGCGAGTGAGGCAAAACTGTGCGACAAGACTGCGGTAATGGTAAAACTAAAGTCTTTACTGGTTACTTCCCACTACATGAGAATAAAAAAAATAAATAAAATAAAAATAACGTTCCCCATCAGCAAGTTGCTTGATGCAGGTGGAGCCCATATGAACAACCCAATAGTGATGACGATGATGCGCTCATTTGTCATGTCTCGCCCGCTTTTCATGAGTGCGCGCATGGACACTCTCAACGGTATTTTGACGCGTGGTTGTCAAGACGACGGGTCATCGAAGAAGAAAAAAAGTGAATGTAATGGAGCTACGCGGGCCCGGCTCCAAATATAGCGGTGCTCCATTAAGGCGGCCTGTCAGACAGACGCCACTCACCGTCAGCGGGTCGAAGTAACCACACACGGCCGACGCATTCACGATTGAGACCTGCTGTCAAAAAAATATAAAAAAAATAAATAAATAAATAAATAACCCCCCCCCAAAAAAAAGCTTTATTAATGTGTAATTACGCTCGTTTCAAGTGTAGTAGGCAAAATAATCACTGACCATCCCGTGCAGTTCAGTTGTATTTAACTTTTTCGTTCAAAGTGTTTTTAAATTCCTATTTTTTAAAACCAGAAGAATACAATAAAATAAAAATGAGTTTTCCTTTTGGTTCACAGAGATCTGTCTGCTGACTCGTGGCCGACGGACCGCCAGCGTGCGGTCGGACACGTACTGCCGCCTTTACTCGCTTTCGGTGGACAACTTTAACGAAGTCTTGGAGGAGTATCCGATGATGAGGCGCGCCTTCGAGACGGTCGCCATCGACAGGCTGGACAGGATCGGTGAGTTCATGTGATTGGATGACTCCGAGGTCGCCTGTCTGGCGGACTGCAAAGGGGTTGGAAACCTCCGACACTTAACACCAAGGACGACTTCTGTCGTTTATGTAACAGCTCGCTCTCGCGCGCTTTCCACGGAAATCATAATTTTAGGGGAAAGTGTCTTTAAAAATGATTTTCCTTCCATGATATGAAGAAGACACAGGTAGAGAGAGTACAGTGTTTTTTTCACAAAAGCCTGGGAGTCATCCACGACAAGAAATGAAGCATAAGGAATCGCGACGCTAACTGACGGCTGTGATGAATAACGACAACGTGCGATGAAGGGAGCGTGAATATTTATTCACGGCCAGGTTTTTTTTTTTTTTCTTCTCATCACGGCACTCAAACACCCTTTTACTATATCTCACACCTTTTCTCTAATTTTTTTAAATATGCCAAAATCGGGCTACACAAACATAGCCCGATTTTGTTGTTACCTTAAATTCTTTTTGGAGAATAAAAAAATCCATACTGCTCTCTCCGCACCATCCAGGAATGCCTCCATAGCGTCCTTGTTTTTTTCCAATTTTTTGCTGGAGAAAAAAGACAACAAAACACATGCGCATAAAGCCTAAAGGTCATAAAGGTCGTCATGACGACATAATTGATTGTCCCGCCTCCCCGACAGACCTGCGCCATTGGAAAGAGTCTCGACGAAAGCATGTTGAGTCAGGAAAGGGTCTTGTAACGTGACATCTCACACGATAAAAGACACAGAACGATATTATCCTCTCTGGAAAAAAAAATACTGAGAGAAAAAAATTATATTGCAATGAATGGAGAATATAGTTTAACCGAAACCCCTAAACAAAACGCTAACACTCAACTCTAAACCCTAAACCGAACTCACTGACCCCTAACCCTAGAAATGACATTGTCTGTTTTAAGAATTGCACAGCAGGCCAGATAAAATGTTCTTGGAGGGCGAGGATGTCCCGGAGGCCCTAAATTCCTCACCGTTGCATTCTGCTCCAAAAATTTTGGGAGTAGAGTGACAGTCATGGCCATGTTCAGAAATGCCCCAGATGCTGCCCCTCCACGCGGCAGCTTGTCTTTACCTATTCGCTAAAAAGGTGCACATCCTCTCACGTCCCATCTGTTGCCATAGCAACCACATTCCACACATGAGCAGCCGCTGGCCAGTTAGCAAATTTGGATGGGGTGTTTTAATCTATCTGATCAACCAAAAACGCTCTCCATGTGCGCTCAATGGGCGATAATCACCCCCTGTGCCTTCTGTTGCTGGACGGGGTGTGTGTGGGGGTGTGTGTGGGGGTGTGTGTGTGTGTGTTGGGGGGGGTGTTGGGTTAGCTCGTCAACCAGCAGCTGCACCAAGAATACATAATCGAAATAGACTTGAAAATAATGAGCCAATCAATGCATGTCCACGAGTTAACAATATTTCGCTATCGGCATCCGTTTTCAAAGCGTACGACACGCTTCAAAGATTTCGCTATCAAGCATCTGTGAGCTCGAATGCTTATTGAGGATCCGTACAGCTGTCAAACCAAAACAACACATAAATACAAACATGCGCTTTGGATTCAAAGCGTCACACCCTCAGTGTTGGGGAGCAAAATGGACGTTACATATTTTCACTTCAAGGATTTCGATGTTATTTATATGCTACTTTGTGTTATTCACGAAAACATCGATAGTGAGTGTGACATTTAATGCATGGACAAGGTACGAACAGATTACAAGTGAGAGCAATTTCCTTAGAATTTATTTTAGAAGAAGAAATTTTATTTGTCCTGCACGCACACTCACACAAAATTTTGCTCAAGGACATCACAGGTGTGTGTCCGGTGATGTTGGGGGCGGATGGTCTTGAACTGAGGTCTAAGGCCGGCGGCTTTCCCATTTCAAATCATACTTGCATGTGTCTTCGGGACTTTGGGATAAATTCGTAAACTGCCAGATCCCGAACTCTTATGAAAATATGGTTGAGCGACGAGCTGACCAATTCCTCATCGTATTAAATATTTGTAAGGAGTCCGTGGACCCGAACCGTTTGAGAACCTTTGCTTTGAACCGCACCACCTTCGCAACAACTGTTTTCTTTCTCATTTTAGGCAAGAAGAACTCCATCTTGATGCACAAAGTCCAACACGATCTCAACTCAGGGGTGTTCAACAACCGCGAGAACGAGATGATCCAAGAGATCGTCAAATATGATCGCGAGATGGTTCAACAGGTGGACGTGCCGCGACCGCAGCCATTGGCCGTAACGTCTCCGCAGCACACAGGGGTTTTGACTCCACCGGGTTCGTCCCAGCAGGCTCAAAGTTCCGCAATCGCCACCTTGCAGCAGGCTGTCGCCATGAGCCTTTGTTCACCCATGCAAGGGAACTCGGTGGGGGCCGGGACGTTGCAGTCTCCCAGGATGGTGAGGAGATTCCAGGTGTTGCAGAATGTATCCAGTCCTGGCTCGCCATTGCAGTCGCAGCTCCTTGCTTCTGGTGCCTTAGCTCCAGTCATGTCCAGCCCCACCGTCCACAGCCCCCGGTCGTTCCATTACGGCTCCAGCATCCTGGCTGGTCCCGCCACTGGTTCCCAGCTGTCTCTGGCCCAGCAACACACAGCGAGCCCAGTGCACCGACCCAGCACACATAAGAGTACGCATTCCCTGCCAATGGAGAGTCTCAGCCAGGACACTCGAGCGCTGTCGGCCTCTCAGCCCTCATTGCCACACGAGGGGATGCATCCAGGTGGTCCGAGTCCACCCCCATCCACCCGGGTCTCCTCGACTTCCATCGGACCAGTTCAGACCCCATCGGGCCATGCGGGTGTCTGCAGTGCTTTACCGCACAGGATTGTGCTTCCGCACCAGCTGTCAGTGGGGGCCTTCGGAACGGGGGTCGGTTTCGCCATGGGGGCACCTCTCGGGGACTTGGTACGACCCAAAAAGGACTCCAACGCGAGCCTTCCAGAGACGGAGCAGATCAAAGTACGATCCCGGCTATCCTCAAACTTGTGATCATCATTAAAGCCTTCCGGAGTTCTCGTGGGGCTTGACGGGACGAATTAAAGGAAACTTAAGTACTCCAGCGTGAATATATGCAATGAGTGACTGGCAAAAGTAGACGGATACAGTGTTTAACTTTAGCCTCTTGTGCATTGACTTGTTTCTACTCAATGCACAGAATGATAGCATAGCATAGTCGCAACTCCCAAATTTGCCTCCTTTGTACAAAATATGGTAGTTCACAACGTACTGTATTATGCCTCACTATCCTTGTATCCACTTTGTTTGCCTGAGGACTAGAACAAGAACAGGAACTTGTTTCTGAGTTTTTGACTCACTATGCTAGCTTTAAATGTGACGCTATCGCAGGGACGTGTCCTTATACAGGTCGGTCTTCTCGACAAAAAATGTACAATGGTCGATTGACCGTTGTTTCGTTACTCCTATTTATTAAATGTCATTTCCCTCCGCTGATTACTGAGTCTTGCTAGTACAGAAGTACCTTAACTTCGCAGTTTCATTACCTCAATTCTCAGCTCCTCGGTCATTACTCCTATCTCTAATTGTAAGTGAGCCGTAGAATGCTGGGCGGATACTGTAACTTTCTGCGCTGCTCTGAAGTTCACTCGTACGTTCAATTTGACGTGAAGCAAAGCAAAAACTCAACTGAATGGAAAATGTTGTCGCTCGGAAACTCCCAAGTTGGTGCACTAGTACGTGAAGGCATTCAATTGATCAACAAACGCCAATGCAGTTCTTGACCTTGCATCCATTGTTGCCGATCTCAGCTGACTTTGGGACGAGAACCAGAATACATCTTGGACTGGTACAGCCCAAAAAATAAAATACCAACACTTAGTCTAACCCACCCCTGCGCAGAGTTAGGCTGCACCTCACGCCAGAATTGCACTCCGCATGAAAATAGCCCTAAATATTTGTTTTATTTTAAATGCGGTGGCTTCTTGAACACCGCTGGGATCAACCATGTGGAATTCCACCACGTTTTTTTGGGGGGGGACTTACCAAATTAGACTTTCTCAAACGGAATGTGTCCCGCTTTAGAGGTTCCTACATTGGTAAAGAACCTTCACGTTCTGTCCAGCCTGAATATTAATCCATTGTCTGTAAGAAGAGAGTATATTTGTAAGAACTGCCTTACAACACATTCAGGCGGAAAAACGGATTTTTGATTTCCTTCGGGGCTTGCGCGGCGCAGCGCAAAGGGTCATTCAATATTGGAATTCAATCAACAAGTTGGCAACTACAAACGTATCGGATGTTGGAGTTTCTCAAGAAGGCGAGAAAGAGTATGAAAGGCCACACTGAAAAGAAAACACTTGAAATGATAAAAATACTAAATTAAACAATAAACCCAATTTTAGATTGCGTATTCTAATTATTTTTATGATCACATTAGATGTTCCCACTGATGATGGCTTGGTGGCGCGGCCGTCATATTCATCGTTTGTGACGTTCACCTAGCAAGTCATTCCACCCAATCTTCTCACCGTCAACGTAAAGCAATTTCGTAGCACGTCATTAAAATGTAAATCCGAGCGGTCACTGGGCCAAAGCGGTTCGTGGCTCCGCCGCCATCACGAGTGGAACGTAAACACACTTTGGCTCAACAGCTCGACGTGGCAGCTCAACCGTGCCAATAAGAGTTCATTGGATGGCTCCGATTTGCGTCCAAAAGCATTTGCCTTGCTGTCCACCTTCTCAGCACGTTTATTTCGGCTCATCTCCGTAAGGCCTGCTGCACATTTACTGCCTAATGACGAGGAAAATGGAATCCCTCGGGTCTTTTTGGGGGCTCTTATTAATTCCCCTTTCACTGGAATCCATTATTCTGTGCCAATAATGATTTTGCCCCCCCCCCCCTTCATGATGATGATGATGATGATGATGATGATGATGACACTTTTCATTTTGTTCACTTAGTGTACTGTATCTGGAGACTTTCAAAGTGTTTTATTTTAAGCAGCGTTTTTCAGGTCAGTTGTGTTTTTGTTTATGCCCAAATCAAGCCCCAGTGGAAGTTATTTTGGGTGCTCAAAATTTGACTGGTCAACA
The DNA here is from genome assembly GCF_059441095.1 of Idiotropiscis lumnitzeri. Taxonomy (NCBI): domain Eukaryota; kingdom Metazoa; phylum Chordata; class Actinopteri; order Syngnathiformes; family Syngnathidae; genus Idiotropiscis; species Idiotropiscis lumnitzeri. Next base: position 13,398,028 of record NC_142403.1, read on the forward strand.
ATTTGTAACAAAGTTATTTAATCAGAGATGAAAGAAATAAGAACACACGAATAAACATTAGCTACACATTTGTAAATACTGAAGTCGTCATTTATAAAGCATGTTTCTGACATGAATAATCATTTGGATAGAGTTTGTAAACCCCTAATTTACCGTCATCATTTTGCAAGGCACCTCCTGATGCTTTCTTTCTACGACAATATATGGCAATCAGTGGCGTATTTAATGAGTTTATTATAAATTATAAATTTATATTATACATTTATAAATATAAATTTAAATTCTATATTTATATACATTAATATTATGATTTTTTAATTCACTATAAATGCTTAGGTAATGCTTATTAGTGTGTACTTATTACAAAGTGTGACCAAATTGTTTTGCGCTGATTCCGAACATGCCCTCATTTTTTTTTTCTAGCACATCAGGATTTCAAAATTTTAATATAATATGTAATGTATTGAGTTTTATTTATGAATTAAGGATTGGGTTGAGCAACAGGTGGATTTGTTTTTTCTGAAACATCATAGCTATAAATTACAACGCATGGAAAAAAAATCCATATTGCACAAGCTTTTATAGGTCAAAATTGAAAAAAAAAAATGAAAATCTCTCTAAGCCCAGACGTGCTCGGAAAAAAAGTAGACTTTTTAAAAATCTGCGTCAAAAATGTTTTGCAACACGCAAAGTCATCTCTGATTATTCGCCGAATTAAACTTAACGTTGTGTCTGCGTCCAGTCCAGGGTGTACCCCGCTTCTCGCTCAGCCAGCTGGGATAGGCCTCATCTCACCCCCAACCAAAATGAGGACAAGCGCTACAAAAATAAAATTGGAGGAGCGCATGATACAGTACTGAGAATGTTTTGCAATAAGAAAACAGGGTAAATTGTAAAAAGAAAATGATTGTGAAAACCAAATGTCTCAAACAACAAATCAAAAACAATATTCCCAATCAGGCCGCTGAGAACGAGAGTGGGCCAACTCCATTTTTTTTTTGTTAATTTTACAGCAAGTGCAAAAATGAACCTCAGATGAATATCAATCGACTGAACTTTTTCTGATACATCAGCGCAACTCACATTTCCAAGATGGCTGCGCCCTCAAAAAAACAAAACAAAACAAACAAACACAAAAAAAAACAGGCCTAAACCAAATGTTGACTCAAATATTGAGAGAAGAATGGATATTTGGAATAAAGTAAAATCTGAGGGGAAACCATTTCTGTAAGAAACAAGCATGCAGAAAAAGTAATCACTGCCACATAAATCATCAAGATATAAATCCCCAAGATTTTATTATGAGCCAGAAAGCGTTTAATCGCACCGTGCAAAATGACAAAATTGAATTCACCCACTCAAGTTCTCTGTGGCGCCACTGAGCGATAAAAACAAGTCAAACCAAAGCTCAGCGGACTTCTTTTTTTTTTGTTTGTTTGAATAATAGACTTCATCTGGAGAAATAATTGCAGAAGATTATGATGACACATTCAGGCATGCTGTGAAATGTTAAGAAAAGGCAATAACACTAAAATGGACACCATGTAACTTTTGTAAGTTTTATGTTATCAATATTACAACTTCCTGATATTTCTGAAGGGAGTTAATGGAACAAGATTATAAGATCTTCTATGTTATTATAAAATGTGCTAATTGTGGTAAAATTACAAGGACGAATAAAATTCAACAAAAGTATAATGACTTATACCTGGCTGATAATTTTACTGAAAGACTGATGCCGATTTCGATATTTGGCAGAATAAAATTTCAATAACCGATTAATCAGCCAACGGATTAAAACTATATATAACCAGAAAATGTAATTCCTGGAGAAATTGCGTGTGAAGGCGGAAAGGCTGAAATCTTTTTTGTGGAATGATTTTGAATGAGACTGAATGAAATTGAATGATTTGAATGACAGTGAATAATAGTGAATTATATTGAATCATCATGAATGAAATAGAAAAAAATATTGAATAATGTTGAAAAATATTGAATAATGTTGAATTATAGTGAATGACATCGAATGAAAATGGGGAAAGGCAGTGATTAATGGAATTGAATGATATTAAATCAACGTGAATAAAGTTGAATGATATTAAATCAAAGCTAATAATATGAAAACTGAATGACGTTAAATCATTTTAAATGGAAGTAAATAACATTGAACAACTTCCGGTTTCGTGACGTCACCCCCGGGTTCGTGACGTCACATCCGGCCAAAATACGTCACTTCCGGTTCAGTGACGTCACTTCCGGTTTCGCGATGTCGCTTGCGGCCAGAATACGTCACTTCCGGTCAAAATACGTCACCTCCGGTTTAGTGACGTCACCTCCGGTTTAGTGACGTCACTTCCGGTCCGTGACGTCACTTCTGGGTTCGTGACGCCACTTCCGGCCAAAACACGGCACTTCCGGTTTCGCGACGTCACTTCCGGGCAAAAATACGCCACTTCCAGTTTCATGATGTCACTTCCGGTTAGGTATGTCACTTCCGGTCCCGCGACGTCCCTTCCGGTTACGTGACGTCACTTCCGGGCAAAAACCGTCACTTCCGGTTTCACAACGTCACTTCCGGTTAGCGGCGTCACTTCCGGGTTCGTGACGTCACTTCCGGTTAGTGACGTCACTTTCGGGTTCGTGACGTCACTTCCGAGTTCGTGACGTCACTTCCGGTCAAAATGCGTCACTCGGTTGAATTATGTGGAAGTAGTTAAGCGTCAAAAAAACGGGCGGAATAAGTTTAATAATAATAATAATAATAATAAAGAATCAGAATAGCGTATGTGTGAAGGCCTCCAAATTATTTTGTCGATTTTTTTTTTTTTAGGGGGCTGGGAGGATATTTAAACCTCATTATCTTTGACTTATGTTTTCATGTGTTGTTTAAAAAAATGGTGAGAGAAAAATGGTCCCATTTTAAAAGAGCTGATGATGATGATCGGTCGGGCTGTAATTATGACACAATTTCACAAAACACCTGTTTTAGTGTCATACTGTTTTTATTTCCTCGTTGGTGACTCAATTTCTCTTTACTTTCCAAGTGAGATTTCTTTTCGCAGTGAATTGTAAGCAAATCTGATCTATTTTGAGTTTATTTGACGATGGTATATTTTTCACTCTGCAATCTCATAACAAACTGTGCATACCTACATAGTGCCTAGCATTATACTGTAGTCTCCACATAATATACTCTTTGTGTGTGCGGCTGTACAATATAAATGCATTGTACCTTATACTCCACATTTCAATGCAATAGAATACGAATCGAACACAAGTTGTTGAGTACAGTCCGTGTGATTTCCAATGCTTCCTGTTCCGGGAACTCGATTTAGCATGTCGGAAAAGCACAAAAAAATAAAGATGTGACTCGTTTTTTTTTTTTTTGGAAAACTTTTTACTGCAATAAAGGACTGTAATGGTGGATGTCAATCTGATTTTGAATTTTTCTTAATTTATGCAGTACAGTTATTTTTCTCACATCTTTTGAGAATCCAGAGAGGCACATTTCCCAAAATATATTTTTCCATTTTGTAAGAGCTGACACACACAAAAAAATGACTTTCAACTGAGCGCTGTGATGTTTGCGGCCGTCATAAACAAGCAATCATCACAGTTTTATAAAATGAGTTCACGTTTATATAAATAGGAGGTAAGCAGACTGCAACGGCTGTGAAAGGCCGGTTTATAGTAGGAAATACTGTATGAGCGCTGCGTCGTTCTTAAAAGTGCCGTCCACATGCCACTTGTGCTATTTTTAAATGTTCCGTGCACAAGTATTCCAAGTTTAAAAAAAAAAAAAAAGGCTTTCGTGATGACTCCTTTTAAAATATGACATCTTGAGTGAGTGTTCTTTTACTTGAAACAACACTTTGTAGTTTGGGACAGTTGTCACATTCTCCTGCTATTAGAGAGGATGGAGAGCCACACAGCAAAATAAATGACAAGACAAGGTTTTTTATTTTTAAGAGATAGAACATTTTTAAAAAAATTGTTTCCTCCCATAATATTATAGTTTTACTACATAAAATGCATTTTTTTTTTAAATTCAAGAGTAAACAATTTTTTCTTGGAAATGATTTTTTCTCAGTAACAAATTCCTAATTTCATCTGGGTCATATTTAAAAGAATTCCAAGGAAAAATCTTTTTGTGAATTAAAAACTTTCCAGACATAAAAAAATTGATTTGTCGTCTCTTTTTCTTGACAAGAAAATGCATGATAACTCCCCTGTCTGCGGTCAAAAAAAAAATCGAAATTATTGCAAGATTCCAATCAAGATTCAAGGAATCATTGTTGCAATACTCACTATATATTTTTTAATTCTCAGATATCGAAAAGATGTTTTCTTGTTACATTTTTTCAGAATTTTTTTTCATCAAAACAGACAAAATATTACAAGATTTAGATTGTCAAGAGGAAAAAGGGAAAATTTAATTAAATCATCAAATACTTTTATTGGTGCAATTATTGTAGTCACATTTCTAGTACATGATTTTTTTTCTCTTGGGATAAAAAAAACAAACATTTTCCCCTAAAAAAAGAGAGACTATTTTAACTGAAAATAAATAAAATAAAATACGCAACTTAACTCAAACTCATTTTTTTTTCTTCTTTCCAGTGCGGTAAAATTGTTCCTTGCGTGTTTTTTGTAGGTATTGTTTTAGAATGACAGAGTGGCTCTCATGTGCTTGCACGCCCTTGATTGATGAATGGTGAGACGATGCGGGGGGGAATAATGATGACGATGATGATGTCAGGTCATGGTTGTCGGGGCTCCTCACACACCTGACCGCCCACCAGAATCACACGCATACACGCGGGCAATCACTGGCACTTGAGAAGCACGAGTCCAGCTCCACTTCTGACGCAAGCGTTTTTCTTACACAAAACGCCGCTTTTCCTTGATTCAAGTCTTTTGTGGCGTCCCGCCTCCTTGCGCACAAGAGCCCGTACAATCAGGCTCATAACCAGGATGCCAAACGACGGTGGAGCGGGAGGGAGGAGGAAACAGGCCGGGCGTGGTCCGGATCGATGTCGAGACTGTCGGTGGCGATTCAGCTGAAGAAGTACGTGGATTCTTTCACTTGGTTCAGATCGAAGTCCCCTGGAGATGAAAGATTGTTTATTTGTTTACTGTTTTTTTTTTAATCAACATTAAAAATACATCATGAAGCCGTCTCTGATTAAAATTTGCTTTTGGCCCGAGACTTTTTTTTTTGTGGGCTTCTCTCACAAGGGAAGGCCTAATTTCTTCATAATTTAATACTAACAAAATTTTGGTAACTTTTTTTTTGTACCCCAAAATGTACATTTGAAAAATAAGAAAGAGTACACGTTGGTGTTTTAAAAATCCAAGCCAGCAAAACGTCTATGTTTATGTCCCGGATGACATTTGATCCTAATGAGGATGAGGACGACCTTTCTCTCTCAGGTTAACCGCGGCCAAACGGGAAGAATAATAGGTTCAGTATCCATCCCAATGAAGATTAACAAGGATCCAATGAGTTGCGGTATTAAATACACCTGACTGGGCCACGTAAGCTGATTATGTGGCGGAGGGACGCAATTAACTGCAATCACTTTCCAGCAGCCAGCTGTTGGTGCTCAGCAGACGCTAGCTTGTTAGCACGCAGATGAGATGCAAACGGAAGGGACAGGTTGTGTAAGAGGACCTCCATCCACCTGACTGACAGGGACGTGTCTGTGTGCCGTCGCCGTGGCAACCATCACTCGGGGGAGTCAAAGACGTGCACCGAGGATGGGCATGATAAATCCATGCATCGATTTTTCAAAGAAGTTTGTCGCTCACGCGGAAATTGGTTCGATCGAATGTTTGCGGCGAGGAGTTTTTGTCTTGTGCGACGGCAGAGTCGGAAGAGGAACGAATGGATTTCAATAACAGTGGGCAATTCATTCCGGGAACGACTAGTTTGCCGCCGAGATGGGCTGGCCCAAAAATGGAAAAACTAAAGATAACAGGATCACAAACGCTTACAAAAGATAAAGTGAAAAATTATTTGCACGACTGCAGCAAAAGATGAATATGAGACAAAAGCGGAGAACTGCAGCTTTATTTCATGTTATTTACACCCAGATGTATTAAACAACTCTGGAGCGAGCAGCTTTTTGTCTGAGCTTCAAAATGATTTGCTTTCCTCCCAGAGCGCTCCCTGCTTGCTAAACAAGCAAATGCATTTGTCACAGGTGACAAAAACAAGCACAATCTAATGAATGATTAAGCAACGCATGGAAAAGACAACATCCGAGCAACTAGAAACCGCCATCAATCACTTTTTGCAATCAGTTCGCTGACTTGGAAAAAGTGGGTGGCTTCAAACAAAAGGTGCTTTGTTCTGAGTTGTTGAACACATCGAGACGGAAATATCATGAAATAAATTGCGAAATTCTGTGTATTCATTTTTTAATATGAAACCCAAATGTCTTAATTATAGGGCTGCTCGATTATGAAAAAAAATATTAATCAAGATTAGAGAGAATTGAAATTACAACTGTTCAAATTATTATTTATTTTTGCACAAAACAAAAAAAATATATCAATAGAAACAATATTCAAACAAATCTAATTTATTTCATCTAAAAATATTTTTTAAAAAAAAGATTAAATTTTCACATGGTTTCCTTGTTTAAAGAAACGGTACATTGGCGTTTACTTGCTCTAGAGTTCTAAATTTCCATATAACTGTTGCAACATTTAAATAAACCATTTCAATAGAACGCTATTGTGTAATAATCGTAATTGTAATTGAATTTCGATGAATTCTGCAGCCCTATTTTACTAAACAAAGAAATGGACCTATATTTGATCGTTGGATAGTGCAGATTTTCACCATTTGCAGGCGGTTCTGTAAAATATCTCCTCGGACGTTCACTGTCTTTGGTTACAGCATAATTAAATGTGAAAAGGTTTCAAACAAGCAAAACTTATCACCAGCTCAGGCCGCTCATAACTGAAGCAGAAAATGAATGTTCAGCGAGTTCCAGTGAAGCGGTTCGTTCCAGCGCTCGAGGCCACGCGAGTGCTCTTCCAACCAATTAGGACAAACACAACACAGCACGTCCAATGTCTGGGAGCAGCGGCCGCCTTAAGCGGCGGGCCACAAGCTGCATGATAACCGACCTGTCTGCGGTACTTTGGCCAGCAGCAGCATGAGCCTCCGTTCCTCCAGATACTTTTTGTTTTTCTTGTCAGGGCTGCCAATGAAGGGGCACAATCAAAAGTTAGGGGTTGGGAAAAGTGCAGAATCACAATCAAAACTTCCGAGCTGGGCCACATTAAAATGCATTTAAGGCAGCGCTGCGAGTGCCCTGACTCGGATCTCAATGGATTCGTTTCTGTACTCAGCCAGAGCAGGTCAAAGAAAATTGCAGAGAAACACAAACATACGCTGCAAATATTCATTTTCCGACGGCGATTGTGACAAGGCAACAAACGACGCACACGCTAAAACTTTTCAAAGTCTTTTTTTTTTTTATCTGTGGGAGAATGCCCTTTGTGAACTTTGTCAAGAGAGGGTGAAGGCTACAAAGAGAAGACTACGAAGTCCAATTACTTCAGAGAAAAAAAAGCGAGATGAGCAGAAGCCTGCCTTAAGCGTGAAAGTCAAGCATTGCAGAAAAGGAAGGAAAAAAAAAGTTAAGCGAATAGATATAATATTCCGTACGCATCGAGTTTACTTTGCAAGTGTATATGAGAAGAGCAAACTCTTGTCAATATGATGCAGCGGCGTTCTCCATTGATGCAAATTATAACCACAATGAAATCATATCCGCATGAAATTAATTATTGGTACCAGTAGATATGATTTCAAATCTATGTGCATTAATTATTATTTAAATGAAGATATTTTTATTACACAGTAAAAAATGTTTTATTTTGTGTTTAAAAATAGTTGTAATAATGACATATATAGTATTGTGATGATAAATACATTTGAAACATTTTACATTTTGAACATAAAAAAAGTCAAGCTTTTACAAAGTCGAAATACAAAATATATATTGTATACTTCAGACATTTTATTTTATTTGTATTTTTAATCATTAACAAAATCGGAAACAAAAATGTCTCTGGGATCCAAGCGCACTCATGCTTTTGTTGCTTTACATGTTTATTCAAATTCAAAACTATATTTCAAACTCCTGCTTTATCGAAGATACGCAGTTGAAGTATCGCATTTCCCGGACTCAAAGTCACACTTTTGAATTTGACCGTTTGCTACAATGCAACGCAGGATTCTAGTTAAGGTAAACCCCTTTAAAGAAAAAATATAAAAAGTAGCTACGTAGCTACAAGCGAAAGTTTCCAATCCAACCGAAATTCATTCGCTCTCGGGAACGGCGATTTATAGTCAGAAAAAGAAATCAAATCACCTTGATACGCAAAGTAAAATACCGCCTCATGAAGTTTACAACAACTTGTAATAATTCATATGCTTGCATTACGATGTTGCTTCCGGTGGCGTGTGGCACTTACGTAAATCTGGAGCAGTACATGCGGAGCAGGTAGTCGGACAGCTCTTGGAGGATGGGCTGACTGTGCAGCGCCACAAATTGTTCGCGGCAGACCTAGCAAAGAGATGCACGTGAATTATAAACGTACACAATCTCCCACATCCCATAATCCAAGTGCCACCGTGGGCCCGTCGATGCAAAACGTTTGAGCGTGAGCGCATCACTTGTGGCTGAGTGATCTCGGTTTGTTCCTCAAACTGCCTTTTTCTGCTTCACATGCCGGAGTGTCGACTAATACGTTAACTACGTCTTCCGCTGGCGCCGAGTTCAATTACCTGTGTAATTAGGTGGGCGGACCTCGGCACATCAAGACTCAGGGAATTATGACAGAGGATAATTGTACTGAGGGGAGGACCACTCGCTTGAAACGGCTTCACTGCACTGACGCTACACGTGCAAGAAAATGCGACGCCATTTTTCGGATCGGTTTGAGAGCAAAAGGCTGAAAGTAAAAGATGGAGCGACACCTTCAGCAACAACAGGAGAATTCAACACCCGGCCGACATCAGATCGGACCGGAGGAGACGAGCCCGGTGTGGTGAAGGAATGGTGGGAGAATTCAGACAATTGCAAAGCAAAGCGCTGAAAGTAAAAGTGAATACCTTGTTCATGGTGTCCACTGTCAGGGCGTGAGTCCAGAAACAGTCGTGAACCGAGACGAACGTCAAACCGAAGCTTGGTAGGGATTGAAAAGAGAATAGAAACCATGAAAAGGTTACAAAAAAAATGATTGTTGTAAAACAACTGCTGTCGCAGCGATAACAATAACAATTCGGGTTTTTTTCTTCGAAGAAGTGGAGACAAAGAATACAGTATACGGTCTTCGGCCGAACACGGCAGCTGTGAAGGGATTTAGAAAAAAAAAAAAACATACCTGCCCACTAGGTGGCGATGTCACTAAGTAAAGTTACTCTAAACATTAGCACAATTTGAAGTGATAGTATTTATCATTATTTTTTTTTTAAACTTTTTTTATAACCTACCCGTGGCAGTGAAGTGCGGTCAACATCATGTGCGTGGAGTCCAGCGAATGGATGAAGTTTGGTGGGAAGGCGTTCTTCTGCTTCACCGTGTCTGGCCTCCTGAGAAGAAGCAACCCAAGGCACACGTGTTCATTAACATGAGCCGCACTTGTGCATCCATCTGCAACCTCAACTCATCTTATTAAGCCTCATAATGAACCCTCCTGGGAGGTGGTTTGCAATTCCACATATTATGAATAATAATAATAATATATCGTACAATAGTAAAGCGCAGGATTTCAAGCACTAGAGTTTGTCAGCTGCTTGCTGAAAGAGGAGCAGAAATAGAATCACATGTAGTGTGGCGTTTGTTAATAATACAGTACCTACGCACAGACATACATTTCACACGTGATAATCCTGCGAGGGAAAAACACTTAAAGAAATGCAATGGCACTAAATAGGATTAAATATTCACACAAGTAGAAATGCCTGTTGCTTAAGACTTTAGAGATGAAAATTTTAGACGGGATGTGACACAGATTTTGTCCCAACCCGTCCGAGTGTGACTGGCTTCAAAACAGGGCGTGAAACGTGGCCTATAATTCCGATCAAGAAATTATGCTTTTGCTGTATTTGTATTTATGACTGACAATAATGAAAAATATATTTCGCATATTCACAGAGGGCTGCAACTAATGATGATTATTTTTTGGGGGGGGGGAATAGTTGAATTCGGAAAAACATGTTTGAATTTCCATCCGTTTTTTTCCCAAAATATGACATTATGTCTAAATGACAAATATAAATTAGGATTCAGTTTCTGGTAGGTCGTTAACGTCAGAAAATTGCAAAAAATGTTCATCGTCGTTTCCCAAAGCATAAGACGACGTTTTTAAATTTCTTATTTTGTAAAAAAATTTAAAAAAATTTAAAAAAAAGCCAAAAAATAATCAATCAGCTTTCATGGAGGACTCCAAAACACCGCCAGATTTAATTCAAAGAAGAATTTGCGGTGGACCTTCCGCGAACGGCTGTGCTAACATTGTTTCAAATCAAAGTAACACAAAATGTGGAAAAGAAACTTACTGCTTGGTGTCATGGCTGATTTGGAGGTTGATGCGTTGGATGGTGCTCTTGAGCTACAGAAACAAAAGACAAAGAAATCGGACGAGTGACATTTGCTTCTTCATCGTGGTGACTAAAATGCACTTTGCTCAACGTGTCAGTGACTCAAATTATGACCTCAGTTATTCTTGCTCGCCGCTGTGGCAAAAGCGTTAGTTTCAAGGAGTACATGTGATCAGGTAATAAGCGGGTGAAGCAGCATGTGGCTCCTTAACCAAAGTTGTAATTGGAAGACCTGTTCTGAGTTAATCTCTCGAGTGGAGCTTCGACAGTCCATATGTTTGCACGCTGCCGTGCCATCTGTGGCAGCGCCGCGTCCTGACCCACTGCAACTGTGCCTGGGTGGGACCGGCAAGTGACTATCCGCAAAAAAAAAAAGAGGAATTGGACCATAAAGACATCTGGTTATGACATTTTGAAATTGATCTGGTCACATATTGTGTTGATGAATCGTCGCTTGATAAATCAAATCGAGATGAATTCGAATCCATTTTGAACCGAGAAAATGTGGAGTCAAGGAAATAAAAATCCTCGCAGGCTGTCAGTTATGGTGATGACGTAATTGAAATGCATAATCACTTGGGAAATTTGACTATGGCAGAAAAGCAAAAACAAAAAAAAGAACGATACCGAAAAATGTCTTAATTGTAGCATACAGGAGGTTTTCAAAGAGCAGAAAAAAAAACCAAAACAAACAACATAGCAGAGCAATGGCTTGATCGTAAAACCATAAAACCGGAAGTTGAGCTAATATTTGAAGCTAATCATAAAGGTGAAGATGTGTGAGTATAAAAGTACAAGAACCTGCAACCCTCACTAAATGGATTGATAAAGTATAAAGATTCATTTTAAGGCAGAATGCATTTCATTAAAAAAAAAACTATGGAATACGTTTAACAAAGCAGCCCCAGAGAAAAAGGAAGACGAAGATATGACGGAATTAAAGTGACAAAGGTTTACATGGATTAAAGTCTATCGCGGCTCCATTTCGGCGAGTTACTGAGCAACTCACGTTGATGGCCCGAGTCGATCGCGGCGAGATGAATGACATAATCGCACTTTTATCAAGGAAACAATTTGAAAAATAAAATACGTGGCGAGGTGTGAGGGGAAAATCCCATTAGTCTCTGCCACAGCTGCTATCGCGTACATCAACGCATGAGCGGGAATGTCGCAGTTGTCGCCACCATAAAAAAATTGCTTTGGCCCAGATTGAATGTTTGATCGCGAACCGTGGTAGAAAACGAGATTTCTGAATGAACGAGTGCCTCAAGCCCCCTCATGGGAGAGCGAAAACCCAGTGGGAGTCCATCCCCTTTCAGAAAGGATTTTTCCAAAACATCGAGAATTGTTTTACTGTTTGTACATATGCAATGCGGCAGTAACAATAAAACCTTGTCAACAGTTTCCAGCCTGTGAGCAACTATTAAAAAATTATGTGCAATAATTAACTGTCTGGGGAAATTGATGGTGGGGGCGGTCGGAATTGAGCGAGGGGGGGGGGGTTCTCGCTGCATTTTGTTTCATCTGTGGTTTCCCTTTTTAACTAATTTTGCTAGCTTGCGGGTTTAATATTAGCTTAATGCGATCGAGACAATTAGCATCATGACATTGTGTTGTTGGCGTCGGCCAAGACCCACAGTAACCATGTCGTAATAATACTAAACTAACGTATCTTTGGAAGACATTATATATATTATTCAATATTTTTCAACCTCAAATAATAAATAAAGCAGAAGTACTGCAATTTGTTTTTTTTTTGTTTTGTTTCATCTGTCTGGTCCGCACAGTCCCAGTCCACGGGTCACATTGGACCTTGGCCACTGCTGGAGAGGATTTAATATCATAAGCCAGTTGTCACACTCGTAATTGAAAAAAGCAGTTAAAACCTGACGATGCAAAGAGTACACGTCTGCGCCCGCAGTAGCAAGCAATGAGGCAAGGAGAGTCAAAAAATAAACAAGAAATGTGAGCCGGAGTGACTTCTGATCCGATTAGTGTCTCGCAATCCTGTTAGGCAGCCTCTGATGTACGTTCACGCTCCGTTCTTCTCTCATTGCCTCACCTTCATCAGTCATTAGAAATACTTGAGTACATCTGGGTATTTGTACTCCTTGGAGATCAAACTGAGATTGGCTGGCAACCAGTCCGGGGTGTACCCTGCCTCTCGTTCATAGTCAGCTGGGATAAGCGAAGGGCCTCTGTATTGTGTTAAATACAGAAATAGCACACACAACTGAGATTGCACCCTTTAATACGGTGCGCCCTATGCTCGTGAAAATACGGTCATTTTCAGGGACACGCTGCATGTTGGGCAATCATCCAAGAATAGCATCCAAGTTGCCCGACGATGATGAGGCAGCCACTTACCCAACACTTATTGGTTTTCTTACAGTGCCCGGGTCCTCGTTTTGCAGTCCTATCCCTTGTCTAATTACAAATGACCCCCCGGCAACACAATGGCCTTGGATTGAAGAAGCAGAGAGGAGCCTAGGAGATTGAATTTAATCCATCTGTGCATGGGGGCGGGGGGGTGACCTTTCTGCAAGTTACGTTCATTTTTGTTGCGCAGTGATGCAACTGGATTAGAGTGTTATTATAGCAGAGGATAAAGAAAGTCACGTGTGACACTATTTCATTGTCACTTCATCAGTTGTGTGTGTGCTAATACTAAAGCTTCAAAGGGGCTAATCGGCCTCCTCGTCCATGCTGGACATGAAACCAAGCAGAAGCAATCAGACCAACGTGAGGGATGAGAGATGGACCCTCGGGGGAGCCGCCATCTGTCAGCGCAGCTCTCTTGCACCTGCTTGTGAGGTGTCACTCCCCCCTTCTGAAGCAACCCTCTGCTTGATGTCATACTTGAGAGAGGACAGCACAGTGGGCAAACTTTAAGAAGGCCTTGCGAGCTGCATGTGTCTGGCATCTGCTCTACTGTACAGTATGTCTGCATCCTTCATTTACTTTGCTAATAAGCCGGGGGGATATAAATCACTCACAGACTCCAATACTGCGTTAAGTGACAGCAGAGTAATCCTCTACTACATAGCGGAGATTTTTTTTGTTAAATATATAAGAATGCTTTTGCGTCATTTCAAATTTCCAAAATAAATTGAATTCGATTCATGAGCCTGATTCGATTCTTTTCGATTGATTTTCGATTCAATCAAGGATTTCACGCAATACCAATTTTACTTTTTTTTTTTTTTTACTTTTTCAGAAGAACTAATGCTGCAATGAGTACAGATTGCTGTAAAAAGGTGTATTTATAAAAATATGAATATTACTTTACATTCAGAATTGAAGCCGATGCCATTCCATTAATCTTGTACGTTTTATTTAACATGACCAGATTAAAACAATAAATTTGCCTTCATGCTTGTTGGCGCTAACGTCACTTTTTCCACCATTTTGTTTTGATGCACTACTTTGAAAGTAGTCACATGACATCGTGTCACGATGCTAATGTACTACTTTCGCATCGTGACACGAGCCCGCGTGACGCGTGAAGTCATGTCAACTTAAGGGGGAGAAGACGTTATTTAAAGTATCGATATATGGTTTTATGAATCGTTATTGGTCGATGAAAAGGAAAATCGATTCAACTCGATAAATCGATTTTTTTAAACTGAGTCCTAGTTCCAATAATTCTACTCACTTAAATTGTGGGTAGCATCAGACAAAACGTGTGTGTGGTTAGTGCAGATGTTACAAAAAACCAAAACAGTATTGATATACAAATTCATTTGGGATAAGGCGCTTGCAGCATTACGTCAATGTAAATTCCTTCCGACGATTTAACAAACACTTGTGTTATCCAAAATGAGGACAGAAAGACGGCCACAACACAAGGAATAACTCATCAAAAACACACACACAGACACGCACCCCCACACACACACCCTGGCGCGCTATCTACAGACGTGCTGGCACGCTGACATTTATCTCTCAGACGTGCCACTGTCAGCCTCTCCACAGTGACAAACAACTCTAATGATGTTGTGGAGCTCCATTACAGTGGGGGCCACTCGTGCCAATCGCACGCCACCATCACCGCTGCACTCTCCAACACCCAACGTATCGGGACCTGGACATTCTAGTCGGAGCACTCTGGCTTGGGAAAGCATTCCGCATGCTGGAAATGTACCCGGTGTGAATGGCACGCGGGCGATCAGAACAAACATACAGGGCGAGCTAAGAGCTAAAATATTGTTATACTTGCTCACAGTCATGTGCTGAAACTGGAAAAGCAAAAAAAGTAGTGGGACTGCAAATGTGGATTAGGGGGGCCAAAGTAATGTCCACTTTGAAATACATTAGGGCTGAGCGGGGGTCATTCCAGAGGGAAGGTTAGTTTTGAGAGTTGGCGTCATTTTCAGGAATAATTCATTCATATTCTGCATATAGAGGAAGTGAGTCTTGTTGACTCACAAGGGGGGTTGAAGAGGTACAATATGTGTCAAGTCAAGAAAGGGCATACAATACAGTGGGAAGCAAGACAGAAAATCCAATGTTCAATACAACAATCGAAAAAAAAAATAAATAAAATAATTAAAATTAAAATGTATTTGTGTCACTCAATCCTTGTCAGAGGACAGTGGAGGGAAGCAAGACGTTGCCCATGAGTCGGCGGCTATGGAACATTTATTTAAACAAGACTCTCTGTTCTTTTTGTTTCTCTGCATGAAAAGTGCAAATAATACACTGCTTTTTTTTCTTTTTGCTCAAGCAACAACATCAGGTAGAACCTTTCAAACTGTTTTGACAGTTGGACTAACGCGATAATTCCCAAACAGAACAGAAGTGTGCCTTCATCATTTCTGCAAAAGCAAACTCTACAGTGTGGATGTGTGGAAACTCTACAAAGCTAGCGGAGGAGAAACAGACTTGGAGGTATTGTGAAGCCAGCGGGCATGTTGTTGAATATGCTAATTGTCTGTCTGGTGAGCTCCAGGATTTTTGCTCAGGATAAAGTGATTGAGTTTCCAAAGTTGTAAATGCAGAGCGCCCCTCAGTACGGTAGCTTACCATTTGGTTCCGCGTGCGATGATAGGGTTGGATGATTGGCAAACCCAAGGGCGTCACCCACTGCACGGTGTTTCCCCCCTTGGATATAAGCCTGGCGCTCTCCGTCAACCAGTCCTGCAACAAACAAAGGCCGCACTTAATCAAAAAAGATGTGAGAATACACTACAATGAGGATACATTTGTGCTTTATCATGAGCAAGAATTTTTTTTTTTAGGAGAATTCATGAATAGTTTTATGAGGAAAGGTTGTAAAAAAAAAAAAAAAAAACAAGCTAAGGTGAAAAAACATAATAGGGAACACGTTTGTCATTTCAATGGCAAATTATAATAGGAAAAAAAAAATTCTGTTGAAATCGGCATGCATTCCAAAATTGCCATGAGTTGTTTCTAGCGCTTCAAGTTTTTTTTCATCACAGATTACCCTCCAGATAAACAAAATACGAGTGATTGGCAGAAAGAAGATTTGGACTCGCCGACAGCAATGAGGCAACTTGTTTGTGCCGTGAGAGGCTAAGTGAGAAATTGTGACTACTCCATCTTAGTGTTTGATTTTCACACATACATTTATTTCATATATTTTTTAAGAAAACGGGGATCCTATAGCTCAAAACCTTGAAACGGAGGCCAGTTTCAGATTCTGCGCCCCAAAATGAGTTAAAAACAGCAACATGTTCTTTCAACTATTATTTCAAGAACAATTTCAAGCAATTTAAAGCACCGACGCACCTCTGAAACCGCCACCACCTGTGAGAACCCGTTAAAAGAAATAAATCGAATCAGTTCGGCAGCCTACATTTGGTGTACATGTTTCGAAAAGGGGTCACAGTTCAGAGAATAAAAGTGTTCTTGTTCTATTTGCTAACGCACAAGAAATCATCGACATGACCTTTTTGGCAAACAATTGTTGCCGACCTGCTGAGGAACAAGTGAAGGATTGTTGGGGGAAAAAAAAGCAAAGTTCAACAGTGCTGCTTGTAAAGCCCCATTTTGTCTTTTAAGCCCTAGTAAGTTCCTTTTTACACACACGCACACACACACACACACACACATCTGTGTGCAAGATGGATGATCATAGTCTTTCCCGGGGCGAATGCGTTCTCATCTTATATCTCTGTCTGAGCCAGAAACAAAGACAAGGAGACAGCCGGGAGTGACGGATGGACTAACTAGATAGTTAGAGAATGACTGATCAATGAGTGGATTGATAGGTGGCAGGCCGAGGGGAAGAGTGTGCCGAGAATAAATGGGACGTGTTCTAGGAAGGAAGGAGGTCAGCGGCGGGATTGATTGGCTGCCGTAAATTGTTTATCTCAAACCCGGGCTGTCCCCGCTCAATCCCCAAAGGAAAAAAAAAAAAAAAAAGCGCCACAGCGGCGGGCACTGGTTCTATTAGCGTAGCGGGCCGAGCGCCGTCTGTGAAGATAAGGCATACGGTCCCCACCGGGTGCGAGTCCCGATGCTAAAAATAGAGTCTCTGTGGCGAATGTGCGCCATTGGTAGTTTTTCATCACCTAATCATGCCAGGAACAAGTCATTAATAAAAGGAAACTATGACGCCCCGTGGAGCCCGAGGCCACTCATCACAAGTTGGCGACAGGATAGTTCAACAGTAGAACAATGCTTGTCTAGCGATTGCTTCGGACAAAATATGACCGTGGGTTGAGAGGGAGGGAGTTCTCTTTGAGAATCCAAACTTTAAATATATGGACATAAAAGTCAGAGAAATTACTTGGATACCATCCCGAAGACTTTAACTCAATGTATTGTGTGTCAAATAAATTAATAAATTCTAGCGATCAAAATAGGCGGATTCGTATCGCAGTTGGCGACAACAGACATGTACAGTAGCCAAAGAATACTCGAGGACTTAGATACCATTACATTTCCAACAATACGTTCGGTTAAAATGAAACTGCCGAGAGGGAAAGTTCCATGAATGGCTGCGAATGCTTGAATGAGGATTTTACTCAGAGCCCCCCACCTGGATCTCTCTCGTCCCCGTAAACATCTCCTTGAGGCCACTGAAGACTTGCCGCACCAAGTAGTGAGACGCTTCCCAAACATATTCCTGAAAGACACAGATGATATGCTACTGTAATAGATTCTAAAATTAAAAATACTGATGAAGCATTCGAAATTCAAGGGAAGATACAATGTGACTGCCAAGTTAGAAAAAAAAAAAAAAAAAAAAAAGATTCCCACAGCGAAAGTAAATTTATACTTTAATAAAGGAGTGGTGTGCACAGGCAATATTTCAAGCGACAGTTTAACATTTTTAACTGTCTCACAAATGTCAGGATAAGTTATTCACTATTAAAAAAAAAGACTATTTTTGCTTGAACAGGTGAATTTTCTTGCTGGTTATCATGCTTGCAGCTATATTGTTACCTTTGTAAAATAATCATCATATTTTTTCAGCTTTTTCAAAAAAGTATGGAAACAAATACTAATTATATTTCTCAATCATTTCATTTCAGGGGTTGAATCAAATGATCTATTTAAGGACAATACAATACAACTTTATTTATACAAGTGAGGATGAAGGTGACTTTAACAGAGGGGGCCAGCATCAGGAATCATGTAAGGCAAAACAAAATATTTTGGGGTGGAAAAAAAATCCCATTATTTTAAGAGTGTGACGCGATTCAAATCAGGAAGTGCTTGGTCAATTTAATTTCTCTCTGTTGATTGATAATATTCTTGAACTTATACCAGCAAACTGCTTTCCTATTTGGGAATGAATTCAATTATGATTATTTCCCTTTGCCATCAATGGTTCCATTCAGCCACATCATAACACAGTTAACACCTTTAGATGTTAACAGTCTTACAAAATTTTAAATTGCACGATGACGGTTAGCAGTCCAACTTTTATGGTTGTACTCCAAACTGTTTGCAGTTTGACTTTGGACCTTTGACTGTGCAAATATTGCAAAAGCAAGAGAAGATTTCAGACGAAATATATTTCCTATGTAACTACAGAATATCATTATCAGCCAGCAGCTGCCATTAGTCGCATAAAAACTTCTCAAAAATTTCCCGACGTAGCGATTAGAGTCATCCGCAACCACACTCCTGAGCATGAGATAATAATAGATAGCACGGCCATGTAGTGCCCATCCGCATTGGAAATGAGATCAACTTTTGGTATAATGTGAAAAGATGAGATAGTCCTGAGGAACAATTTGTGCACATGCGGGACTAAAAATAGCAGCACAGTATCACATGTCCGCTGTTTGTTGCATCCTCTCCTGGCCTCCCTGATACGAGCATTACAAGTCTAATATTTCACCGCATCGTGTGATGGCGCGCGTGGATACTGAAAGTGGCTGTTCTCGTCAATCTGCCGCGTCAAGGTCAAAATGACGTGACGATCACATACGAAGGTGCTGTCATCTGTGTGATATATGTTCGGAAGCAGGACGAGAACAGTCATCAGCAGAGAGGGGCTTCACACCTTCCAGCGAGTATGCACGTTTCGCAAAGTGCCCCACATACAGTGGAGGAGATCCTGAGCAGAGATCGTTCTAAAAATAAACCCGACTGCAGCGTGAGGGGAACACCCCCATGCCCCACTTTCCCCTCACCTCCCTCTCTACGGTACCTGTGGGAACTCATCAATCTCCTTCAGGCGCTTCTCGATCTGGAGCCGTCCCCCGTAGCGGGTGACCCCGTACACCACGGTCATCACAGTCTGCTTGACCACTTTCCTGTTGATGAAGCCCTCCAGGACCTGGGCGATCTTCAGGCCGCTCTCGGCATCGCGGGCTCGGAATTCCTCGACCTGAAACACAAGGCGTGTTAGGTGAGAGTCCGATCACTGCCACTGTTGAGGGAAAACAGGAGGCAGCTAACTCACATTGCAATTTGATGCAATCAAGGCAACAAGGTTAAGGAACGGCACAACCATGTTGTGTTGAAAGTAATTGTCACTCTCTGATGTGGCAAGAAACTACTTGAGTCAAACAAACACTGGAAAACACCAAGAGGAGTCTTTTTTTTTTTTTTTTTTTAATTGTCTGAAAGAAAAGCTGCCAAGAGAAAGCATACAAAGTGCTACAATAAAATAGCTTTGCGTCATGGACCATATGCTAATTCAGCATGTCCTATGACCGATATGATTATAGAGAGCATTTAAAACAGGGGTGGGCAAACTACGGCCCGGGGGCCACATGCGGCCCGTTAAACGTCTTAACCCGGCCCGCTGAACTTGAAAAAAATTAAATGAATAAACCTCGTTCATGTTTTATTTTTAAAAGACTTGTGGTTTTTCAAAGACATATATATTGTTCTAATGCTTCACTTTCATTTCAAATTAAATGTATTTTTTTTTTTTTCCTCAGATGAGGTGAGGTTACCAAATCACTCCAACTGCTCCTGGTCCGGCCCCCTCTGTCAAATCACAGAGCCCATTGTGGGCCGCCAATCGAAACGTTTGCCCACCCCTGATTTAAAAGTTTTTTTCTGTAGCGCGTATTTCACTTATTGCAAGGGTTGTCTGGAATGTAACCCCTCCGATTTAGTATCTATATCTTTTGTGACACCAGTCCGGAGATATTTCTGAACCACTTTCACATAATAGGTTTTTCTAGTTGGTTTAAAGAAAATAAATAAATAAATAAATAAAAGTATTTACACGTCTGTAAACAATAAACAGATGACAGTTTAATAAAAAAAGTGAGCATTATTTTTACAACGGGAAAATACACAGCACAGTATATGACTCCTGTACCTAATGTTGTGACCCGTGAGTGTATTATAGAGCGAGATATACTGTGAACAGTGAACAGCAGTCATGTTGAGTTGTGCTCTGACCTGCTGCGCCACTCCACTGTACACGTCCTGCGGAACGTCACAAGCCATGAGGTTGACTGACGTGGCGCCAATAACGTCTCGGCCAAGTGCGGCGTAGTGCTGGAGCCCGTTGCAGGAGCCGTCCTGGAGGAGCCGGCGGGGAAGATTAAAAGCAGCCATGTGAAGGAAATGAGAAGAGAAATATGGATGGAGGATGTGGTTGGGTGCATGGAGGGGAAATGGACAATTAAAAGAACGTATAAAGCGCAGTAAATATTCATCTGAAGGGCAGCAGTGCCAAGAAGTGCTCGAGATTGTTAAAAAAAAATACATAAATAAAAACGAAAGGACACAATACTTACTCACACATTCAGATATCTTAATTTATGAATAATTATATGAATAATTAATGTTATAATCCTTAGCTAAAATATGAACAGGATGCTGCATCCATCAGCGTGATAGACAATTAACTGAGGACCTCGTTCATCATTCTAATCACTTTGATTAATTCATAGTAATCCTCTGTAGAGCATAACAGCATTATGTGAGCATTTCCAATGAGATTGCATGGACAGTATTTAGTCGGGCTGAGCCATTATTGCATTGGGCATAATACCATGAAATGATAAAACATGATTTTCTTAACATAATATAGGCAATTACAAGGTGGTCACAAGAGTCAAAGTAAAGCAGAGGATTCCAAATATGAATGAAATATCTGTGGTACAAACTCGTTATACGGCTCCACCGGGGGAGAGAAATGAGGAGTGTTGAAACGATACCTTACGATGTGATATTGACAAGCAAAACAGCCGTGGCTTAATAACGGCACTGGAGACATGGGAAGCTGATTGCTCGCACAATTGATTATTTTGCCCCAGATGGCAGAGCCCTGCCACGTAAATACAACTGTAATGTCCCGGGTTGCTGTCTAGCTGATGATGCATGCAATTTCCTTCAAGCTTCTCGTGTTCCACACCATGCTTCATCATCAGGGACAGTGCACATTCATCAACATGAATAAAATGGCAATGTTCCAAAGACTTCATTCTCTGTCCCGAGATACGCTGGGGAAAACTTGCGATTTTTTTATTTTGTCATTTCAAATCCAACAGATTGATTTTGATGGTTTCCGAAAGAACTCCGACCACGCGGAGAGATATAACATTGGACAGACGCACAGACTATTTGAGTTAATGCAAGAATATTTTGTGTCACAGGAAACAAACAAAGAAGTCTAGTGGCTTTGAATGCCATACTGTAAATGATTTAGAAGACTTTGAAGTGCCAAAGGAGCATTCATTAAATAGCAGCTGCCTTGCACTTCATCGCCAGGTACGGCAATAAAACGGTCCAAAAAGGTTAGGCCTGTCTTAAATAGCTCATTTTAATGTGCCCTTTAAAAGTGCAGTAGAAAACATGAATGGTAGTAAAAAGCTACATTTAGTTGGCTATATTCTAGATTCATGACAGAAGAAATGTGCTCTGGTTCATACGCTGCCCATCGAGTTAACCGCTGCTAATGAATATCATATTTCCAAAAGATTAGAAAGTGAAATTAATGTTCCCACCAGTCAGTGCCAGAAAAATATTTAAACCTTGAAGGGGGGGCAGCATCTTCCCTCTTTCAAATTCCCTTGGATGGATTTTCCTCACAGATTCCAAAATGCATGTTAGGATTATTGAAGACTCTAAATCACAGGTGACAAACTCAAGGCCCGGGGGCCATAACAGGCCTACTGCATCACTTTACGGCCCACTCCAGTGTTTCTCGCTAAATGTCATTTTTCTTTTATTTTTGCAGAAAATATTGACCAAAATTGGATTTTTCTTTCAATTTATTCCTTCACAGCTGGTGTTTGAAGCAGGTTTCACCCAAAGTTTTTTTTTTTTTTTAAATTAATAGATAATATATCAAAACAATTTCATGGCACAGTCATAACGAAAGCTATCACTATCGAACATTTTTAGAAGCCTCATAGCGCAAGCCAGATGGGATGAGCTCCAGCTCACCCGCCACTCTAATGTGGACGAGTGCTACTGAAAATGGATGGATGGAAAACACTGATGGTACCTGGTGCACAGGAAAATGAGAGATGAATTGTGTTGGGTCCGCAGATCGCACGGCGTTGGCGATCTCCATGCAGCAGGCGAGAGCTTGCCACGGCTCATCTGCATTCATCCACCATTTCTTACCCTGAGGAGACAAACACAAGCATGAGGCACGTTACCCTGCATACATATTTTATATCAAGCCAATAGAGGAAAAAGTTACTTCGGATTTAATGGTTGAGAATTACAGCAGAACTTTAAAAAAAAAAAAGACGCCTATACTGTAACCCGTCAGTTGGTTAGCTGCTATACGTGTGGTCACGCGGGTGGTTTATTGTCTTAATGTTTAAAATTACATTAGTGGTCCATCATAAGAGTTTTGGGGGCATATTATCAAAAATGAGCAGCTCGGTGGCATAGTGTCCAACCGATTAATCGGCTGATATTTTCACTTTTAAAATCGACAAAACTCGGCTGATTCCAAAATCCTTTTTTTTTTTTTAACAAATTGCAAGAAATGACAAAGATGATGACATTCAAATGACCAGCCGGCATTCTATTTGTTTTAAAGTTAAACACAAAGAAGGATTAGAAAAAAAAAAGGAAAAAGGAAAGTACTGTAAAACAGTCAAAGGTTCTGCCTGTAATTCACATAAAAAAGGTTATTGAATATTTTTAATTACTCAGCCGATTAATCGAATATTGTAATTTTACACAAAAATGAAAAAAAAATATATTGAAATGTTATCGGCCACAAAAAAAAATCCATATCCGTCAGGCCGTAGTTAGCCGCCTCACAACTCTGCTTCCAATGTGAAGCAAATAGCAATAAAGATAGACGCACATTCATGGGGTGGTCGGCAGAGTCCAGAATGCCGTCCATGATGGAGTTGGCGTACTCCAACCTTCCTTGTAGCGAGCTCCGCTTCTTCAAGCCTGTCAGATTGACTAAGTGGATCTTGAGCCAGTCCAGGCCCTTCGGCCCGAGCGGCTTCCCCTCTGCGAACATCAAGATGGAGCGGGTCACGTCGCTTCCCAGGTGATTGAAGTATGGGGGGCAGGGGTACGTGCGTCCCCGGAAATCCATATTATGCGGGAACCAGAAGACCTCGTCCCTGACGTGGTTGGCGATGGAGAGTTTATAGAGAGCATCCATGCGCAAGCTGTGCATCTCGCTGCATTTCTTTCTGGCGTTGATCGCCACTCGCTTCATATGGGCCTTGTCGCTAGCACTGTAAGAGGGGTCCTGCGGGTTGAAAACAGGAATTTTGGGGGCTTCTGACAGGGGAGGAGGGATGTCAAGCTTTTCGCTCCCCCGATCATTAAAGATGGAGATGATGATGTCCAACAGAGGTTTGTTGATCCTCCAGGCACAGTTACCCAGTTGGTTAAGGGAGTCCAGGACCGGGTGAAGGTTCTGGCATCGCTCCAACAACTCCTCGTGCTGGGTCGCCCCATCCACGGAGCGCATTAGCTTGGCGGGGGTCAGCAGGTATGCACCAAACTTGGCTGAGGTCCAAGGTAAAGGAGGGCAGCGCATTGGCATCACGGAGGAGTCGAAGGTCAGTTTAGCCTCCACGGCCTCCTGCTGCATCTGAGTCAGGATGGGGTGGGGCTTAATGAAGCCCACCTGAGGGGAGAGAGCCAAGTTCAGCAAATCCAAAGACAGCACTTGAAGAAACTTTAAAAGTCACACTAAAAGGAAGGAAACAAGTTTTTGCAGTGTGATGAGAATCCTGCGTGCCCACCGATGTGCGGGTACGACCCATGAATTTAATGCCCACACGTGATGTCAGCAACAAAAAAGCTCAGAAGTAAAACCACAAAAGTGATTTACCCCACTGTTGTTAATATACAGTAGTTTCTTCGGGCTATGGCTTTATAATTAATGCGCTGTAAATAGTCTTGTGGGAAGAAATAGAGCAACCTGACAGGCAAAAATAAATAAGCCCACCATTGCTTTGCGCCACTCAGACTGTCATGCTGTGTCGTAAAGTCATTAGGCAGCTCCCCTGACGAGCTAACCTCCAAAAAGAGCAACAGAAAAAAAAAAAAGTCAAAGCAAAGGCAACGACGGCGAGAACTGCCTCGTAAGCGCAAGGTGAAGAGCTCAGTTATCTCCTAGTCGTGCATCAAGTCCCCAAAGTCTTCCATCGCGCTTTCCCATGACACGGTCACTTCACCCTCCTGTAGAGTCTGGTGACAGCCAATCAGGAAGCCAATTAAAAAGGAGACACTAAAAAAAGGGATTAGCTTGGATTCTTTGCGCGGGAGGGTAAGCGGTTTTAGAATTCGCCCTCATGGGAGCGACGTACTGGATATTAGGGTGCAAAAGGTGACGCTGACTTAACGCTGACAAAAAGCCAAGGTCAAGTGTATGCAAATGCTTCCATTCATTATTAGTCCATGGAAAGGTCTCTCTCTCACTCACTCGATGTCATGGCGCTAAATCTGATCGACCTGAGATGAGAGGGTCAAGATCAATTAATCGATCATTAAAAATTCTCTCGAGTGTCTGGAGGAGAAATGATGTGTTCTGTTGAGTCAATACCAACTAGCAAAAATGTAAGCTCTCACTTTTTTGGTCCAAGATGAAAATACATTTTGCTGGAGATGTGTGGACAGGATACCTGTCGGTTGCTGCGGAAGGTGTACATATGATAAAGGATGGGGATGCACTTCCTCTCGTAGGCTGAGTTCAAGACGTCGCTATTGATTTTCAGGTTCTTGACAATGAGATCCAGCAGGTACGTTCCCAGCTCCAGAATAAGTACGTAGGGCCAGGATGATTCGCACCCCTGGAGCGTGGGCCCTGATGGGTGAGCCGCTTCCAGCTTGCACCATTCCTCCCTGGGAAGGACGGTGTCCGCCTGGAAGGAGAGGTCAATAACTATTTACGCATATTTATTTATTTATTTATTTTCTCTCTCTCTCTCTCTCTCTCTCTCTCTCTCTCTCTCTCTCTCTCTCTCTCTCTCTCTCTCTCTCTCTCTCTCTCTCTCTCTCTCTCTCTCTCTCTCTCTCTCTCTCTCTCCTCTCTCTCTCTCTCTCTCTCTCTCTCTCTCTCTCTCTCTCTCTCTCTCTCTCTCTCTCTCTCTCTCTCTCTCTCTCTCTCTCTCTATCTCTCTCTCTATATATATATATATATATATATATATATATATATATATATATATATATATATATATATATATATATATATATATATATATATATATATATATATATATATATATATATATATATATATATATATATATATATATAAAAAACTTAAGTTTGTCATTCAGTTATTTTTTTTCAAATACCTTGGTATCTTTGGCTAGCAGGTCTGTGTAAGCCTTGTAAATGCTGCCCAGCTTTCCCACCATCTGATTTCTGTATTTCTGGTAGACCGAGTACTTGGTGAAGACGCGGGTGCCCAAATCTTTGGCTAAAGTCGTCACGGACTCTCCGCTGGGAGGCATACTGGAAACACTCTAGTAGGACGCAGGTGACAGCAGCAAGTCGTGTGAGTCAACCAATCACAGGACTGCCTCGAGCACCCACCCTCTGGCTTCTCGTGTTACCTGTATCATGATATCTACATAGTCGTTGTCCTCTAGCAGACAAAGGTAGGGATAAAGGTTGAGCCTGAAGTCGTTAGAGTTGGTCTTCCCCAGGATCATCTTGCCCTCCCCGAAAGCCTGGAGAAGGACCCTGCGCCACTGAGCCCGCTGCTCCAGCAGTAACGCCCTCTAAAAGGACGACATTGCTTGTGAGAACAACGGCGGTCAACAACCCTGCTACTACATTTGTTGTTCCTTTTCGCCTTTCATCTGTAGGAGGTGCGCATGCTTCAGTGATTGCAGCCGGCAACAGCTAAACGTCTGAAAAGTGAATCAGTGCAGCTGCTGATGCGAAAGTGTCTTGTATCGGTTTGATATTTCTTGCTTTAAGAGAGTTTATCGACTGCTTTGATTTGGTATTCCATTGGTGTCTTGTGAAGAATGTGGTTAACTTCTGTTGTGAACTGGTGACGTATGAATAAAATTGAGTTGACGTGATAAAAGCCCCTTTTCACATTGCATATAAAAAGATCATTTTTGAGTCACTGTTCCATACAAATAAAATCCATTAATCATAATTTCAGCCCGAGTAAGGAACTCAGGGACAAAGTCAACCCAGAGATAGGATGAGATCTGAACCAGAGGCAGAAAAAAAGGCTTGCATGTCAGGGTGTGAAGTTTAACACCTGACACTTACTTCTCCCTCTCTGTTGTGTCAAAAGCAATTGTCACTGCCCGACAGGTATTTTCAACACCACGCCCGGTCATGTCTGCTGACGTCATCTAATTATCAAATCACAGTATGCTGTACCACTTTGTGAACACACACGCACAGTGGGGGCATAATCCATCTTGCCCGAGTTCTGCGTAACGGGCAAAGGTGGATAAATGCCAAATCTTCGGTCAAGGGTTCTGATGCGACACTTTCTCTGCGTAAAAGAGGCTCAAGGACCAGGCCTTGTTTGTCACATATTACACATCACAGGGGGGCAAATCATTAAAAAAATTCCAGGCCAGGGACAAAAAAATTGTCCGTTGCGTTGCATGTTTAACCAAGAAGCCTACAAATGCTCAAAAGTTATCACATATTTTTATGGTGCATTTTAAAGTAGAAAACAGAGAGTAAATTTCTACTACTCCAAAATATGGAAAGCAAACAATAGAATTTGGGGAAAAAATGCCTCCAAAGTCAGACCAAACTAAATAAAATTAAGTTTTTAATATTAGCAAGCACATGTTAATGTAAATGTACTTAAATTAACGTGCAAGCTGGGAGGACGGTCTCACATTAGTTGCCATGACAACTTGTTCCATGCTTACACAGCCCGGATTTACAATCAGCGACCACGATTCTACCTTTGGCCACAATGCAAAGCGGGATTCTAATTATGGTCAGCCATTTTAAACGAAAAGGAAAAATGTTTCTGTCGTAAGAAGCACAAGTTTCGAATCCAACCAGAACTTGTCGGCTGCTGTGAACACGATAAGCGACCTAACAGTCCAGCGTGACAGTTTTTTTTTTTTGTTTTGTTTTGTTTTATTTTTTTGTATTCTGCATTTTATTCGCTATTGGCAGGTGATAGGTGACATGATCCACTGTTATACTAAATGTCCATCTGCGTGTGTAATACTTAATCTTCAATCTGAATTTTTTTTTTTAGTCAGCCAGTGTAGTAGTTTTCAGAAGTGACAGTCTGGATTTTGGATGGAGAGGTGACTGTCACTGGCTCCTCTCCGGGGGCCTCCATTACAATACATTATTATTCTGTTCGGCCTGCTTGCCTGCCTGTCTGTCTGTAAATGCTTCCCGGCCACGAGGGACTCTCGGCTTACTCGCTTCCCACATAGCCCATCTGCAGAGGCGGACGAGCCAGCCCGGACTCGAAATGCCAGTTAGAAAAAAAAAAGGATCTGGTTTTCTTCATCCATGCTTGTAGTGGACAATGCGTGCCCTCAAAAATGTCTCACAAGCGAAAATCAGACTCAGCACTTTTTTTTTTTCTAACAGTCTAACAAAAAGTTACATTTCCTGAATAGTAGAGACCCTTTTCAATAAACACAAGTTCAATGTTTTCAGCATAATTAATTACTAGATTAGACAGGAGGTTAGCAGGATCCTTTAGAATACTGTAAAACCTGTTTAATAATTTAGAACAAGAATAATTACAAAATGTACAAAGAACAATGAGAAAGAAACATGGCATAGTAAACTCCTTCCGTCTGCCATTACCAACAAGAAGATAATAACAAAAACATAAATCTTCAAAGTAATTTTTATGTTATGTTTATTTGAGTTTTTTTTTTTTCCTCTCCGCACATACTAAATATTTATCAGGTTTTCATTGAAGAATTTTAAATTTCTACGTTTATTTTGTTCATTACATTTCATTCGGCGTCAATTATACATAGATTATCGCTAGCCGCAGGTCGGCCCGCTCCCGGTCCACTGTATACGAATTCAGTCTATTATGAGCCATTTTCTGGGTCTGCTTTGTCTCTTCAAATTAGCCTGAGCAGATCTGTTGATCCAGCAGATTAGGTGGATGAAAATAAAGGTGTCTCACCATTTTAGCCATGTTTTCTGTGATAGGCTTGGCTGCCTCCACAGAGTCAATGGTGACTGTGCATGCCTGCTCAATGTTGAGCTGGAATTTGAAACGTTCCTGTAGCTCGTCTCGAGTGAAATCCAGCTTCGGGTACTGGTGGTTATCCCTCTGAAAAAACACATACATAGGGTTAAATCAATTTGATATTGTAAAGTTGGAAGAGAGCAGTATTATTGAAATGGGGAGGGTTGGGCAACGTCTTGATGTTGGATTTCGCCCCGACCACTGTAATTTTAAAACCTCAGAGGAAATGTAATTGCAGTGAATAAACCTTATACATTCTATATTACATAAGAGAAATTGTACAGAGGAAAGGCTAGTGCCATTCGCGGTTTTTGAACTAACATGGTCGCTGCTAAACATTGAGCTGTCTCCTGATCATAACATTTAATTGTTTAGAGTGACTTGGACGAGTGAGGTTTAACAAGATGACCTTGGTTAATGAGCCACATGCTGCTTCACCATGTCAACACACATGCACACTTTATTATCTGATCACGGAGCAGCCCATTTTGGCAAACGTCCTTTACAAACCGGTAAATGGTTATGACGTAATAACTATGCTCATCAATGCATAGTATTTAATTTCATCATGGTATTATTTAGCACGGCCTCAATATACGGGAGCGAAGGAGTGATGACTCTCTCCAAGTTAAACCAAACTCAAACTGCATTTTATATGAGCATGTGACACAGAGCAAACAGTATTCTAATAAGCTTGAGCTTCTGCCACCAACACGGTCTCCCGAGGCGCCACGAGAGACCGTCCTGTTTGCTATTCCGCTATCGAGCGAGCCAGTTTATTTGGGCAGCGTTTCAGCCGTTAGGTCGCCAATGACGTCAGTTGTGAATTATGAAACAAAACAAAAAAAAAAACTCTCGTTGGTCAACAAAGACACAAATATGAGAGAGCAAAGCAAATACGATGCAAGAATGAAGTGGAGGCTAAAAATATAATGCTTGGAATGGAATGAATGAAAAATGTAAAGATAAGAGGAGGCGGGGGAGAAAGGGCAGATTACTGACTACTGATGATTGGTTTGATTGATATGAATCACGCTGTTTCTTGTCGATGTGCAGTATTTGCATTTATTTCGCTTTCTTTTACTGTTATCTACCGCCAGGTTAGCACACTGGAAATGAGAATCTGCTCTAACTTGCCTGACTTGAAAATAGCGGTTCGAAAAACAAAATGTTTATCAGCAGCATTGCAAGCACAAACCTCAGCTTCTATGCCTCGACGGCTCTGCAGGCAGTTTATGCAGCGCCTTTGCCTTCAAACGCTACACTTGAAGATATCAGTCTCTGTGAAGGTAATTGCAGCCATCTAGTGGCACTCTTTGTTTTTTACTGCAGAGAGTGGTGGGAGGGGGGGGTCTATTTATGGCGCTGCATGTTATTTAAGTGGACTTATAACTTGGTGGAAACGGGATTTAACAACTGCATGGTGTTTTAATGATTAAATGATAGCCTCCACTTAATGTTTATTTTGACAATTTAGCATACTAAATATTGCTTTTTTGATTCAAGTGTCAACAACCAGATTGTAAAAGTTGATACCTTTGTGTAAAGGTCCCGAACCAAAACAGGGGGGCTTTGGTTTGCGGCGACGCTAGAGGTGGGCTCGTAGTCGGGGTGGATGATGCGTACGGCCTTCAGCACCATGTCTCTTTCATCAAGCTGGAACACACATTGGCTGAAGACATCGTCCACAGAGAGGCCATCCTGCTCGATCTGGGTCAAGCAGCTGTGCACACACACACACACACACACACGTGTAAGGTACCATAGTTGGTTCCACTTCCGCAGCAATCTTTATTTGTCGTTTACAAATAACAGTTACAGAATGTCAATGACGGCTCGCATTGGCACTTCTACCCGACTGAAAATGTGAGCCTGATCCAGAGGCAGAAGGGCACGGACAGCTTCAGTGAAATGATGATTCAAAGTGAATCTCCTCGAGGTCCACCGCAGAGCACACACTCACCATGACTGGACTGCACATTTCAGATAATGCTAACCTGCAGTCAGTGACTGGCATACAAATGGCAGGAGGAGCAATGGAATTATTTCAATGCTAAATTTCAAGCCGGTGGTTCAACAAACATGTTCTGGAAAAAATATGCCTCAAAAGTAAGGACTTAATGTGCAAATATGGTAAGACTTAATTAACTTAATTCACTTCAAAGGGGAAGTTACCCCCCCCCCCTCTCTCTTTTTATGTGCGGAGTTTGCATATTCTCTCTGTGCTTGTTGGGGTTTTCTCTGCCTTCCTCCCGCATTCCCAAAACATAGCCGTAATGTTGATTGAAGACTCCAAATTGTGCATGGTTGTCAATGTGTGTGTGACTTTGTCTATGTGAGCGATTTACTGGCGACCCGTCTACGGCTGTATTGTGCCGCTCACTCCCAAGTCAGCTGGGATGGGCTCCAGCTCAACGGCGACTCTAATGAGGACAACTGCGATGGAATGCAGTCATCCATTCTTGATGAATGAAATGAGGACAGCGATGCGCTAACAAGTAACATATTTCAAAACAGTACACGAGGAGGAGACATTGATCTCCAGCTAACAATTTAGAAAATTCTCTCACATTCCTTGGAGAGTTTCTCCATGCAAAGTGTGCAGTTTCAAAGTGGGCAAAGAAACAAGCATGCTCCAAAGATGGTATAAGTCTGCCAGCTCGTCAGTGGGATCGCCCGGAGAAGCAAAGATGACAAGAGAGAATGAATGATGAACAGGAATGAGCTTGGTGTGTACTCAAGTTTGGGATACATTGCTCAGCAAGATTGGTCATGCATACACACATGCAATGGAAATCACAAGCTTCTATAATTTCAATAAATAGGTCCAAAAATGTGTTCGAGTAAAGTAAAAAAAAAAAAAAAGTCTCTTGTTAAAATGTCTGTTGTCTGCCGGTCATTAAGGGCGATGAAATAATACCTGCGTGATGAAACTCTACCAACATGAGGCAATAAGTCGATATACGTACATACAGTGATTCAAAACTGAAAAACTGATGAAAACATGACACCTACTGTTAGCTCTCGGGACTGTATACATTTTCAAACTCACCCACGTTGCTACTGGAATCAGCGGATACATACCTGGTGATAACTCGGGGAGAGCAGTAAGCACTGCGGCCCATACATTCCAGAGCGGCACAATATGAGCCAATATTTGGCCGCAGACCGGCCTCCTCCAAAAGAACAAACAAGCGGCCAATCTGATTCAAGATGCCCTAGAGCAAAAGAAAATAGAATGAGGCAGAAAGAATTAACTTTGGGCTCAAATGTAATCAATATGCTTCAAATTGATTAAATGTTTTAATTGTACAATCATTGTAACCTCAAGGATAACTTATTGGTACTTCCATTTATTTGGACGACGAAACAACAAAACTATGCTATTTCATTCAGAATGCAGCCCCACGCCATCCATTTTCTTTTTTTTTTTGTTTTCTTTAATGTCAGTAAGGATGCAATGTCATCTAGAGGTGTACTTATAACGATGATATTGACAAATTATAATATTTACAGTCACAGTAGAGCGTTGGAGTGGCGCAAAAATGTTTTCCTCTTTCTGGGGGAGGTGAAACAAAAAAATTATTGAGAAGCACTGGGAAACATAAAGCCATCATGGATTCAAATTTGTTGTTGACCAGTGTTATTTGGTCAATTATCGGTTATGGGAACTTTATTCTGCCAAATATTGAAACGGAGCATAACTTTCCACAATACCTTTTTGGCCCAGACTCGCAACATGATGTTGTAGACGTCTGTGTCCAGAACTGCCCGTCGACTCCGAACTCTGTGCTGGCTGAGCAAGAAATTGTGCGCTCGCTCAATTTCCCCCGCAAACACGCACGCCTCCAGCCAAGAGAAGATGCAAGAGCGAGTGCTTCCCACGGCTCCTTCTCTGACCTTCAGCGGATGCTCCAATTGATTTGAGAAGGACAATGGGCTGGCTTCTTGTTGGAGCCTCCGTTCCAGTTCCTTCAACTGTGCGAGTTCCTCATTGGTCATCCGCTCCTTTGCACTGGGATGTTTATTTTTAGGGTCCTTTCGTTTGCTTTTGGGGACTTTTTGTGATACAGCAGCCTGACCATTTGATTTCACAACATCATTCTCAGCCAAGGGAGAAGTCTTTTTGCTCAATATTGTTTTGTAACTTGTGCCAGGAAGTTTAGAGGGGCCCTTCCCACCTTTTTCTGCCATTTTCTCCTTCTTGATCTTCTGCATTTTTTCACGGAGGTGCTGACGTTTTTTCTGCTTGCTTTTCTTCTCTCGAGTTAATTTCTCCATCCAGCGAGTGGGTTGAGATTTAGAGGATTCCTTCACTACATTCTGCGGGGATTTTGAAATGTCAGGCCTTTCCTGCGTTGTGGTCGTGGGAGTTCTGGCAGAAGAGACGTGTCTCCCGGATGAGTGGGCATGAAGAAATTCCACTTTAGCTTTTTGGATTTCGAGTAGGCCATCAGGTTGAAGTTGTTGGATTCTGGCCTCGAGCACTTTGAGGGAATAAATGGAAAAAAAAAAAAAAAACAATAACTTAAGTGACAGAATAGTTGTTGTTTTTTTTTTAATGCAGCCAATATTATCCATGATGCAATATTTGTTTTTGTTATTTTTTTCAATCGGGAAAGTCACTTGACATATAAATCATATATAGGACTGGACGTGGCAGGAGTCGTTCATCTGTCAGAATGTAAGTCTTGCAGCAAACAAAATATAAAAAGGTCAACTAGTTGTTGGTGAGATGCTAAAAATGTGTTGTGCCAAGATTGACACCTTATTGTGTAAAAAGCTTACCATCTAACAGCTGAGACTGTTCCACGACACGCTTCTTTGCATCTTCCGTCTTACGTACAGAAAATGAAACGTTTCTTCGGGGAGGATGCAAATGCGTATCTGAGATAAAAGAACAACAAAAATGGCATTAGTAAAATCCAAAATTTGGTTTGTATCCACGATGGACAAGTTGTCCTTTCGCGTTACTTGAAGTACTCTACTCAAGTTCATATAACACTTCGTTCTTTTTTTCTCCCCATTTATTCGATATCAAATAAACATCAAATTACTTAAAATTTGGGTAAGACAGCTTCAAATTAAAACTAGACAACGGGACATAGGATGGTTGGAATAACGAACGTCCTCAGCCGAGAACATTTGCAAACTAATCATCATTCGCCTCACCTGCTTGTAGTCTAACGGCGTTATTTCTCATCGACAAACACCACTGACAGCAACCTGCAAGAGGGACGCGAGATGTACACGTTTCAAGCAAACTGCGCCGATTAAGACATTTAACATAGGCACAAATTCGAAGGAGAGACATGTTGACATGTAATAACCGCATTACATCGCTGCACTAGGACGCCATTTTGATACAGACCTCGCTAGTCGCAAATCCGAGCAATGGTCTCGTAAAGACATAGCTAGAAGATAGCGGAAATATCGAACGCCGTTTGCGCCTGTTGTCTGGCGACAGCTAATAAACTAAAGGTAAGTAACGAACTAGTATCGATACTTAATTTTTCATTTTCTCACCATACAAAACACGTGTTTACATTTGTTTGTTCGTACCTTCATCTTTTGGTTATCCAACCATTTGGCATTTGCAACACATTCATATTAATTCAAGAAATGTTGAACCGTGTTCAGCCTACAGGTGTCAGTGTCGCGATAGTCGAAAGCAAGAGGTAAGAATCAGACTAAACTTGAAATAAAGATTAAACACAAACGCTTCATCATAAATGTAAAGGTGAAGATAAAGCTAACTTTTTCATTGAAATTGTCAATTTAAAACATGATATTTAGATATTATAGTTAGGCAGTATTTTAAAGTAGTGATATAACAATTAAGGTGACATGTTCCAATATAAAAAGCAGTTTTGCTCATTTTCTATATCCATAAAAAAACAATTCATTTTTGCCCGCTTGAGCCGAACACAGCATTGTGAACTACTTAGACCACGATAATTTGCACTGCTGAGCCCATCGGAGCACGTGCCTAATGGTGGCCCTGTTGGTCTTAATGTAGGATCCTGAAATTAATTTTACCCAGCACGTGCCAGCATGAAATCTCATGATTCATGACACCTATTTATCTCAGCAATACGCAAAGAACTCCACCAGGTGACAGTATTGTTCTGCAAACATCTTACAGGTCTGTTTCTATTGGGCATCCTCAAATAAGTACTTTGACTTTCCGTTGTATTTAGTGAGGATAAGCAATTCGGATTCAAATAAATTGATGCATAGTTTTTTTTATGAATACGCATCTAATGTCATTTTTTTTTCTTGCGATGCCAAAATACTTTATGGGGCTCCAGAGATGGCAGAGGAACCGTGTGATGATAACCTGGTAACCCTGGTATGGAATTCACAACTACACCTTCCTGTTTCTTCACTTTTGCGTGACCTACATCAGGTGCCTTGGCGAGTAGTTCTACTTTTAATCTGAATTAGATGTTAAAGTGGTTGATTAATTTCTCTTTTTGCATGTATGAGCGTTAAATTTTATTTAAAGAACTGTGTGTACCGTTAAAAAGGCTTTATGATAGCCTCGTCCAAATAATTTCAAATTATTTTGATATTAGAAGAAAGTAGAAGTCAAACAGTTCAACTGTACTCTTTAACTCTTTAATCACTGTGGGAAAAAGAAAAAAACAACAGCGGCTTGGCGGCCAGCCGTCTTTTTTATAATTTTTTTTTTTTGCATCGTGGTGGTTGGAAACACCCCAAAGCTCAACTCGAGTGTGACTCAGCAGTAAAGCAAAAGTGAATTCATCTCATTCACATCCTGTATACTTTCTGACCCCCGGCAGTCGCCCTCCCTCTTGTCATGCATCCATAAAGCATTCTTAAACACTTTAGCGCTCCTTTGTGTCTCGCTAGGCTGGAGGTTAACACAAGCGCTACTTGACAGAGGGAGAAAGGGCCAGGAGGGCAATGGGGGGAGTTCCTGTGAGGGAAATGAGGTCCTGGCAGTACATCTTTTCTCAGTGGAGGCAGCGGCTCAGAGCACAGCGGTGGGTGTCTGCCGTTGAGCCCTAGGTGAGGATAGGGAGGTGTTTGTTGCCACGGTTCACGAGCGCAAACCCCGCACCCCCCTCCTCCGCTCCAAGTCCCCCCCGCTCCCCTCTGTCCACCACTACCTCTTTGACAGCCTCGTTTGATGTGGTTTGGCCCCTGTCGGCGGCTGGCTCTTTGCGCTGGTGTGACAGTCATTGCCGGGTGAGTGACTGTCAATGCGCAGACCGACAAAAGAGGAGAAGACAAGCATTCATGGGGCCTGATAATGGCCGAGCCGGGACAAGGCTGCCATTCTCGTATACTTTGATCATGTGGATTCTTGTGCACACCTTTGTAGGGGCTCCTTATTTGTTTAGCAGATGCAGAGAGGGCTCTCTTTCAAACGGCTTCACCTGGCCACAGTAACATGGAAACTCACATTTGGGGAATGTCGTCTGCCGTGTTGTTTGTGTGCGAAGCGCGACACAGCAACCACTTACATGGAGTGACTGACCTTTGTCATGTGGACTTGACGACTTCTCGGTTCTTCGCTTACAAAAAGAAGATCCGGCATAGTTCCGGGTTTGCCTTTTAGTCAGAAACCAGCAATGCAGTGTATTGCTTGTTTCACACAAAGTCACATGGGGCTGTTGGGTGTTTTTTTTTCTTTCGTTCTTTAAAACTGCCCTGGAATAGACCAGCCGTTCGGGAAAATGACAAAATTCCGGATTGCCACCATTCTCCTGGTTCTGACAACAAAGTGCAGAAGAATCTTTGAGTAGCATTGCTGAGATAAAGCTCATAAATGACAATTTATAATTTGATTGTTACCACTGAAATGTGCATATAGAGCGTTTCACAGACCTATTGGTACAACCGGAAGATTCGATACTGGGACGTCCCGACTGTGACCCAGACGCTCTACATATTTAAACACATATTTGAAAAAAAACAAAACATTTATACATTACCTACGCAATAACACAGTGGTGGGCAAACTTTTTGATTGGTGGGCCACAATGGGTTCTAAAATTTGACAGACGGGCCGGCTCAGGGGCAGGTGGATGGAGTGTTTTGGTAACCTCACCTCATCGGAGAAAGAAAAATACATTTAATTTGAAATGAAAGTGAACAAAAGGATCACAACTAAATATATGTATTTGACACATCACAGTATTTAGAAAATAAAACATTGACAAGGTTTATTCATTTAACTTTTTTCAAGTTCGGCGGGCCGGATTAAAACATTGAATGGGCCGCATGTGGCCCCCGGGCCATAGTTTGCCCACACCTGCAATAACGTGTATTTTTCTAACCGCATTATGGTTGAAGCTATCAATATTTGTCCATTTCCCCATAATAACTGAACTGCATCAAAATGCAGCCGAGTGGGGCTCAAGAGAGAAGCACCACATTAAGGATTTTTACATACCGTCTAAACTTTCAAACAAACGGCAATTATGAAACATTACTCATCACATTCCACACTTAATGTCTGGTGCAGTCCATTACAAAGAGACTGAAGGAATCTTTACTGGACTGTTGTGACTCACGTTCCACTGAACAGGTTTCCCAACACAAGTGACTCATTTGAAATGACTTTGGTTGCGCTTGTGTCAATTTGGTGTCTACAAATGCATCTTAATTGGACAGAGTCAGATGTCAATCACAGGTAAGTGACAGTCAAAGTCAGCATCCATCCAGCCATTAGGCTTATCGACACTTTTGTGGTTGTCGTCATTGTCGGGATTGAGAAATATTTTGTATTACATACAGTGGCACTATCAAGTGAAAACTTTTCACTGGATATTACTGATATGATCCTGTTGGTAATCAGATCTTGATCCGGTGCAGTAAATCGTGTTATCTTCTTTTCTCAGTTTCAAGTAAGTTTTGGCAAAGAAAAATAAACAAGAAATCAGTGGTGCAATGTGGCTGGAGTAAAGGAGGTGGTCACCCATGGGTGGTTTTTATTTTTTGGATCTCTAAATGGCTTCATACACAGGCCAACGCTCGAAAGCCGCGCGCTTTCAACAAGATGCGCAGCAACAAATTGCAAAACTGCAACATGCTAGGTCAAGGGTAAGCAGCTACAACGCAAACAGGCCAGCAAAGCAAGCGACTTAGCAGGCAGACAAAACAATTAATAAAAGGGCGCTGGTACTGAGGGATTGTCGGGGCCAGGCGGGGGGGGGGGGGTCGTATTTCAGCAGCTTTTGAGTACTTTGATGCTACAAAACAGGCCTCATTATAGAGATATTATCTCCATTCATACACTTGCAGAGGCGCTTGGATCCCTGCTGGGAAAAGATTAGGTTCCTCCACTTGAGAGCATCCTACTCGGGTGAGTGGGTGGCGCTCGACAAAGTTGAATGAAAGATTCACATGGTGGAAACCGAGATCATCTTGTCATAAGACTCAACTAAACATTGTACACTTGAGTTTTTGGTGTGTGAATTTTAGATTAGATCTTGGATTATTAGAAGGGTGACTAAACGTTTTTGTTAACATCCTGAAAATAAGTGTCATTCAAAAGTCACAAAAATCTAAAGAAAAAGCAAAGCGGGGTCCTTTTACGAATACTTAACAGAGCTTCGAATTGAAGTGTGATTGATGGGAAAGGTCTTCAACTTTTTCCCGTCTGACTTTTACACATGTCGAAGCACCTTAGGAAAGAGCGCGGTGAAGACATGATCACATTTCACCTTTTTGCCATTGATTGGAGCCGAGTGACTGTCTGTCTCTCTATTAAGTAAGAAACAAAAGGAGGCTAACGGGCTTTGAGATCTTCTGACCGACAACTGGGGCCCTTTGGGGACAGACGCCGCAAGCTTCGAGTGAGTCAGCAATTTGTCTCTATTAGCTGCAAGAAGTAAATTCAGCATTATTAGCTCCGTGAAGGCGAGACTTTGGGTACTGTTAACTTAATGTTACAGGACTTTTCCTAATTGCATGGCCAGGCGGACCAAAATCTCTCACACAGGCTGTACGTTAGTCACCTGGAGGCGGTTTTGCTCGACCCCTCATTTTCCCATTGTTTTATTTTCATGATGTCTTAAATGGAGGCGAGGCAGACAACACGTCTGAGGGGGGTGAGGTGTGTGTTATTGAATCGGGGGTGGGTAGTTAACATGAAGTGACTGTCAACCGCCCACCCCCCACCCCGAGAGTGCGGCATGTAACCCACTTCCAGCGCTGGTGGAGTTTGGCCTCAGGGTGCTGCTCAAAGGAAACCTTTAAAAGGAGCTAATTACCATCACTAACAGAGAAACCTCACGTGAGCATCTTTCAACTCGGCATCCCCACGAAGAGGTTAATTGCTTGTTTTCACCTCACTTGACAAACTAAAGCCCAGTGGCATTGAGTCTATTAAAGACACATTTCCACTAAGGGACTAGCACGCTTAATGACAAGTTGTAGTTTTGTGTTGTGTTCTTAGAAAATACTTGGCAGTTATTTATTTATTTTTTTTTATTCACTTTTTTTCCCCCCTCAATTCTTGAATTGTTCTCTTCGAGACGAAGGCTGTTTTCCCTTCTTCGTTACATGCGAGGTGTGACAAAGAAACAAGACTTTGGCAGTCACACTCATGACTCAACGCCAATTGGCCATCTGCTTATTTGCAGCGTTGCCCAACATCTCGGCACACTTATGCTATAATATTGTTCACTTCTCGCGCTCTCTGCTTCTTTTTAAGGCTTTTGTGGAGCACAATGCTGTCAACCTTTGTGCAGCTATTGGAGGTGGCATACATTTTTTTTTGGAAAAGTCTTCACAGACGTTCTCTGGCAAGTCTTACTTTTACAACATAAAATAGACAACTTCATTTAAAAAGTGTCCAAAAAAAAAAAAGTACACGCAGCATTCAGACTCAGCTGCTGGTCTTTTGGTTCAATTCAAACAAGCATCTCTCTAACGTTTACTACGGCAATCAAAGAACATTTATTTATGAATGGAATTTCAGAATCAGAATCAGAATGCGCTTTATTGTCATTGTACTCAGTGTAGCACGAGATTGGAGAGCGCCGCTCTTCAGTGCAATATAACAATTAATTGAATTAAATATATCAATTAAATGAATTAAAGATTGAATTCGTTGTTTCTGTTGTTGATTTTGAATCATTTCAGCTAAGATAAACAACTGTGCAACAAATATATATGAATTAATAAATGATTATAAATTATACGTACATTATAATTTTTACACTCAAGATGAATATCAAAATATAAATTGTTACTGTGAAGGATTTGTTTTTTACCATGATAAGAATTTTAGGTCACCCAGCCCTACCTTGATACCTTCTTGCATGTTGGAATTAATCATCGTTAATATTTGTATTATTACTTATTATTAACTCATAATATTTGCTAAATTCCAAGTAATGACCCAGCAAAAAAAAAAAAAAAAAAAACTTTGGTTTTGTGAAAGTCACTTTTTTGGTGAAAGTCTGTAGTTTTTACATAGTCCACCAAAAACAATACCAAGCAAATTTCAAAACAAAACAAACAGGAAATGGAGGTAATAAAAGAATCAATCGGCACAAACTTGCATCGCTTTGTTCTAAACTGTTCCATGATGCACCTTGTTAAAACAACAGAAAAGAACGTGTGAAGTCACAAAAAAAGGTGTTTGTCATTTCCACCTTTTGATGAATCATTACCGCGGGTGATCGAAACGTCTTTTAAACTTTGGTCTGGACTAAATCCCCTGACACTCGGCTGGCCAACCTGCTCTGCTCTAGCGGCCTCTTGATGATCGGAAAGCCGCGGCCATAAAATATAGTTTACGGAGTTCCCCCGTTCCGTTTGTGGGGCGAAATGTGTAGGTCGTGGTGGAGCATGTGGTTAATTTCTCTGCCTCACAGTTAAGATTGTCAGGGTTTGAAACTCAAGCAGGCCTTTCTAATTGGTTGAATTTGCATGTCTTCTTCCTTGGGTGGGTTTTCTCAGGGTACTTCAGCGTCCTCACTTTCCAAAATGTTAGCTTCACTAAAGACTACCGAATTGCTATTGGTAAGAATGGTGCAGAAATAGAAATTAATGTCTTCTTATTATGAACACATTTGTATTGCGTTTGGCGAAATGAACATCCTTGCCTTACTAAATATAATCTCAGACATTTTCAAAGAGAACAGCTCAAAAACTCAGTTGTTAAGCACAAACAAATTGTTTGCATGTGGACCAAAAGCCAAAACATAAATTTCCATTTTTTAAAATTTTTTTTTATACAAGACCAAATCAAACCTTCCTCATTTGTTTGAAATGGTTATGAATGAGTTTGCGGGTCCCGCCTCCTCGGCTCTCCCCTTACAGTCGCCCTCAGCCCCACCCCAGCCAACCCCACACACACACACACCCCCCCACCCATCCCTCCTTGGATGCTGCTAGCCCAGCCCAGGATAAAATGCCCGGCAAGTCAGCCGGAGCTCCCACTGAGCAGAGAAGTGCCTGGCTGGTTGGTTGCACGCAGCAGAGCGTCAGGCCGTCGGCTTAATGCTTCACTGCCCTGTGTGAGCGAGCTTACACGCACTCACCGGCTGCCGCTCACTCTGACACATATACACAGGCTCTCTCCCTCCCTCTCTTGGTAACACACACACGCTGACACACAGTCAGTCATCAACCCTCATTCAACTCCCTCCGAAGCCACGGGTCAGCAGCTCAGACAGGCACCTTGTTCCTCCCCAGCTGGGAAGAGCAGACCATCGCAAGGTGCACACACACACACACACACACACACAGATCTATACACATCAATATATGTATATATAAACACAAACACACAAGCAACATCCTTCAGGACTTTTTATCCTTTCAACGGGAAGGAGGAGAGCGGACAAGCAAGCAAGGAGAATGGAACTTTCATCAAAAGAAGAGATGTGAAAGGAGTGGAGAAAGCTACAAGAAGATGACAACCTCTGGAGGAACGTTGCAGTAGGAAGCGCTTTTGTCACAGATCCACATTTCGGGGGGTCTCCCGTGAGCGGGCTTGCCCTCTGTTCTCAGGACTCTCTCACCGGGACGTCTCCCATCCATCAGCATGCCAGCAGCTCGCACATTAAGGTGCACCCCGGGAGTGTGACCCACCATGTGCAGATGGACGCCTTCCGTTGCTCAACTCCATTCGCCTGAACCCGCTCCTGATGCCACGGCCTTGGCCAGGCGACGGCCCCCCCCGCAGCCCAGCGCGGCCTCCTTCTGCCTGGCATGCCTGGCCTTGCTGCTAGCCGCCACCGGTGCCTGCCCTCCCGGGCTGGGGCACGAGCCCCTTCAGATTGTGGCGGGCGGCACGAACTGCTCGTGGACATTGGAGAGGCACGCGAGAAGTTACAATCACCTGGAGGGCGACGTGCGGCTGCGGCGGCTTTACTCAGCAAACAAGTTCTTCCTGTGCATTGACAAGACTGGCAAGGTGGACGGCACACGGCGGAAAAACTACGCAGATAGTAAGTCCCTGACGCAGCGTTGCAGCCGGTGCCTTGTGACGTTTGACTTTTATGCTTGGACTTTCTTATCTGCTCTCTTTTATTGCTGTTCATGAGGGATATCCTGCAGCTAGATCATTGCTCAGCTTCTCGTGTTGTGTTTGGAGCAGGCGACGCAGGTTGCTAGGTAAGCCAAGCACATTCCGGTGTGGATTGAGGCTCCTCATGGGACACCCGGTGCGGCATTTATTTTCTTCGAGGCAAGACATTGGCCATCAGTTGGGATGGGAAAAAACAAAACGCCTCACCAGGGATTAACATGTCAAAAATGTGATGAAAGTGAGTAGAAGGTATACATAGAAATACACTCTGAGGTCAATTTCTGTGATCATGGTGGTCACATTTTTGATGAGGATGCTGAGGAAAGTGGTCTGAATGTGGCTTTGCATGCATCCCGCGGGATCATCCTGGAAGAGCATGCCGTACTGTTTTAAAGTCGAGTGTTTTCATTTCCTAAACTTTCTTGCAACATCATTTAAGAAGTCAAATGACCTGAATTATTGCTAACTAGTCCTCCTGGCAAAAAAACATTGTTAAGACTTTTGAGCACAGTACTTG
Source organism: Idiotropiscis lumnitzeri (assembly GCF_059441095.1). NCBI lineage: Eukaryota > Metazoa > Chordata > Actinopteri > Syngnathiformes > Syngnathidae > Idiotropiscis > Idiotropiscis lumnitzeri. Next base: position 13,440,743 of record NC_142403.1, read on the forward strand.
ACATAAAAATTGGTATGCATGAGGTCGCGCTCGAGCCAGACAGGTTGTGTGCATGCAAAGCTTGCGGTTTGGAGGACACCTGAGAAGTGCAACGGCCGCACCTCATTGTGTCCATCAATGGATGTCTTTCAGACATTTGACCAGGTCAGAGGAGCTGACTCATGAGCTGACCTGGCCTCCGTGTCCGTCACTCCCTGAGTGACAGGCGGGGCCCACTGCAATGCCTTGGACTGTAATATTTATGTATTTGTTAATGGCTCTTTTTGAACACGACGGGGTGAGTCAGACTTTTTCCACATGGCTACCGAGATGGAGGGGAAGGAGCAGCTGTTGTGTTTAAAGCTACTCACGGGCTTGTTGCCACTGTTCCAAGCTGTGAGTGACATTCGCTCACCTGCCCAAATGCGCCACCTGAAAATCTCTTTCACACTTACACAAACTTGTTTGGGATTCAAGTTGAGGTGACTTTTATTGACAGCGTTAAATTGGGAAGTTGAATGTTGTCTTTTGGGATTCAAAGTCGTGTACGCTCACTCATCAATTCATTGCCAAAAGGTACGATGAGATTTTTATTATTTATTTTTATTTTTTTTCAGCATGCAGAGCAGAATGATACCATATGGGCGTCATTGAAATATTTAAGGAGTCATGGCTAGAAATGACCAAAATAATTCTTACATGTCGTGAAATATATGCAGGATTAACATCTTCTACTGTTTCTTTGTTTGTTTAGTTATGACGGCTAAATTGCAATTCATTACAACTGATCTTGGCATTTGCAACTGGGTAAGAAATACAGTAACAGATCCGTTTAAATATAATGTCAAACATTTGCCTGAGTACTTGTGATGTGGCAGAATTTACCGTGAAAAATTATATTAGAATCAAGTTTATTCGTAGATTTTTAAATCTCTACTCTGTATTAAATATAACAAGTGTACAGTCAATCTGAAAATCCACGTATAATTAACCCCCATTGAAAAGAAATAAATATAAATAAAATCAGCATATATTCAAATCCATGGCTGCAGAATTGCGAGTTTGCAGGGGTTCGACTGTATGAAAAAGAAAAACGGCATAATTTGTCCACTCGTTGCCTCCGCTGCCCCTAATGCAGCCAATGACCGTTCGGGCAAATATCAGCAATAATCAGTGCTTTGAAAGTAGAAAAATGTTCCATGTGTAGAGATAAAATACTACAGCAATTGTTATTAGTAGAACAGTATAGTAATTGATATTAAAATCACTGTTCAACAGAGCCAGAAGCTTTCAAAAAGTAATCCTTCACCCTCGTGAATAATTAATTCATTAATGTAGCCTTTGTCAAATTTCCATTTGTGATTAAAACACTCTTGGTTTATCTAGGGCCTTCGTCTTAAAACTAAAATACAGTCAATTATTTAAATAATCATTTTCATAAATTGAGGATGGACATAAAAAAATGTCGTGTAAATCCCTCATGACTCTTTTGTAGGGCTATTTCATAAATTGTTACACAAAAAAAAAAAAAACCACGATGATTGCTAACTTTTGGCTTGACCACTGAGGGGGTCGCCAAAGCAAGTCACTCGCATAGTTTGTCAGAAAGTCGGAAATAACTCTTCCTGGACTCCAACTGCAGTTGTGAAGCATGCATTATTTTGGAGACACTCTGCTAATAAGATAAGGTTTGATAAGATAATAATTCATCTTCAATGTTGTATTACTCGCTTGCACGGTCGGTGAGTTCACTTTACGACAGCAAAGGCCAAAGAGCATGCATTAACGGGTCAAGATATTATTGTGTTTGTTGTCACGATAATAAAATAGCAAATAGGCTCACGCTACGTGAGACAAATCAAAGATAGATAATTGCGCGGGTGTCACACGAAACATAAAATATATCAAATGGAATGGAAATTGAATTTAATGTCGTCATTGTTCGTCACAAATACAGAGCAAAAAAAAAAAAATCATTTTAAAGTTTCGGCCCGTCTACACAGGAGCATAAAGCCTGACAGGTCACCAAGTGTTGACATTTTTAAATTACACCACAGCCATGGCAACTGCAGGTGAATTATTTTATGAGTGTTTTCAAAACTCTTATTTGTATTTTAATGTTATTATGAACTTTCAGAATATTCGGGATTGAAGAAATTTACAAACAAAAAAAGGCATGCCTTCCTCTGGCTTTGGTTTGTTATTCATGTGTGTACGGTTGGCTGGCATCAAACAATAAGACGTATTCCTGATGTAAAACCTACACGAGTGGTTTTTGTCGCCGACTTTCATAATCCGAACCTTACACCAATCTTAACCCTACTCTTCTCAAATCCTAATTAACATCAGCCTAAACCCAATTCTTAGACAACCCGAAAATCTAACCCAAACCTGACACCTGATCCCACACTAACTGCCAAAACCAAACACCTAACCCTAACAAAACCAAATCATAACTCAATTTAGGAGGGATCCTAACCACACTGAGTGGCGTCAACCTGAGGGTGCGTTAGGTGTTGGGGTTTCTTCCAACTTTTGTACCAGGCCTCGTTGGCCCAAAATTCTGGCTGGGAAAATACGAGTCTGACCCCGGACGTTGGCCGGAAAAATAGTGTCTCATGGTCGGAAACAGAAGGCAGACGGAGACCATCCCTGGCCGGATATCCATCAATTGGAATTTGGAATTCCGAATTGAAGGTCCAATTACGGTGCCGGTGGAATGCCCATTCATTCGGACAACCACACCCAAACACTTAAACTTGCCCTAAACGTCATTTCTTTTTTAACCCCAACCATGCTTTAGCGGTGTTGGTTTCAGAATGTCACGCCCTTGTTCAGTTCAGCCGTCATCCTCTCATTTCCTTTTCTGTAAAGAAGCTTTCCCCTCTGAGGATGTACACGGCAAGATGAGCCTTGCCCCAAAGACCCGGCGGTCTTGTCAAAAGCTCAACTTGAACATGCGGTCGCATCTCATCATGCCACATGAAGCGATTTATTCAGCAACAATTAGGCGCCAAGGCTTTCAATCAGACTTAGAGCCTATTGACCCAAACAAATTCTTGATACTGATACGCTAGCACGGCTGTAGATTAGAGTGGGAGCTCGTACATATTTAATGACCACAGCGGTGAATCGGATACCAAACCAAGTCAGATCCTCAGCTCCCGCAACAGCTGCTTTCGAAGCCGACCCATCTTGTGTCCCCATCACCACCACCACCCCCCCCCTCGCTGCTATGGGTCTTGTCGCCCGCGCTTGCACACCACTCAGTTTTTCCAGCACGCTCTCAGGTGCAAAAACAGTTGGAATTAGTCAACAAGCAATGTGGTAACTGACGGCTGGAAAATATTGTATCAATCCCAGCGGAACAGTGGAACAGCTGAGAGAAGAGGCCACAGGGAGGAAAAAGTGGCATTTGATGAGGGCTTGAGATGAGATTGAAAACAAACATAAAAAAAAAAAAAAAAAAAAGAGTAGTGGATGTCTTGAGTTACAGATTATGATGAAAGAGCCTTCAACTCCAGATTGATGCGTTCTTTTCAGAAACCCTTGTCAGAACCAGAGCGGTCTATCAGCATATCGCTTACCTCTTCAAAGTGCTCGGCGGAAGATGTGGCTGCCTTGCCTGTGCACACATGCGCAAATGTACACAAACATACACTCCAATGCACACAAACACCACGGCTTCGGGTTTCTGCGTCCTAATGGTTATTCACACCGGCGCGTGAGATGTGAGCTAACCTATCTGGTATTTGGTAATAAAATAAATCTCAAAATAAAAATGCATGGATGATTCGCTCTTTTTCTTATCGCCCTGGTGACCTACTTTAGCGATCTTTACAATTGCTGGGCCATCGGTGCCACTTCTTGTTTTGCATGAGCACGGGCCTCGACGTTCATGTCGCTGTTTAAATTTGCGTACATCTATCCGTCATCCGTCCATTCATATGATCGGTTATTGTCATTGGAGTCAAGACAACTTCGGGCAAGAGATGAGGTAACCATGGACTCCTCACAAGTCCACCATGTTGTCCATTTATTCAAATGAATTGAAATGCAAACATTTACTACCATTGACGGTTATAGACGTCAAAGATCAATTTTTTTTAACTGGGCAGGTAGTGAATGAAAAATGTAGAACAAACAGAATTGTGTTAGTGTGTAGCGTCAGATTATATCTTGCAAAAGTCGGACTACTACCACTGTCAATAATGGCTTAAAAAGTCAGCTTTCGAATAAACGGACGTCAAACCAAAGCAACCAGACCAGCTAAAGAAACAAAGTGTCACGTGATCGCTAGAGTTGCTAAAAATAACGACCCTTGATGTGTTTTTCTATTGACATGCGTATGTTGGGGAAAACACACACCCCGTGTTTACAAGAGGCAGGTACGCGTCATATCCTGTCCCAGGTCATCGGCTGTTAATTAGACAGCTGCGAAGCCCTGCCCAGCAACAGCTTTATAATGACTTGCATTAACAAATCGTAAAGCTGAGAAGTCATAAAAATAAAAAATAAAAATACACCGGAACAAGAGTTGCAAGTACGCAGTTTTCGGACTATATAATGGCGTGCGAAATGGCATAGGGTGTTTTGTTTTTTTTTGTATGAAACTCATTAACCCTGAGCAAAAAGTTTTGAGCTCGGTTCTGATCCAACATCCTAGGAACTCTTGCGTTGTGTTTACTAACTTTCCCTCAGTGTGCAGCATCTCTCGGGTTTTCTGAGTTCACATTTGAGTTGGATGGCGCCCAGAGTGTGAGTGCAGGGGGGGGGGGGGGGGGGTGAAGTGTTGGGGGAATCTTCCACCCTGATGAAATATGTTGTGGAAATGAGTCAAACTTGTTTTAGACGTCCGCCAAGCACTTTGGCCAAGACAAGAGTGGTGGTGAGAGGATTCTCATGGTGTCAATTGGATGGATTGTCACAGTGAGTGGATGATTCGACTCTGGCGACTGTGAAGAGGACATTGAGTCGGAATTGATCCCATGCCAGGTGCACGAACCATGACATGACCAATGGCACTGGGATGATTCTGTCAGTCATAAAAGGGAACATATGATGGAAAATTGAGTTTTGAAGTGCTAGTACACACTCATTTTGGGTTTTTGGGAGTCACGTTGAGTTTCTCCACCCATGACTTGGCAAAAATTCTGAACTAACCAGCTAACATCCTATTGTATAACTTGCTCTGGAGTCTCTCCGCTCACAATATGTCTGACTCCGGTTTAAACATACATGGCTGTACTTTCTCCAAAGCCATCTTTACATTTGCACATGCCACCGTAGAGGCGAGTGAGAGCACAGCAGTTCATTTGCATGAGACGGGACAGCCTCCCCAAAACCGGCTGCTCTCAACCGCGAACACAGAAACATAGTCCCGGATTGATTTGCACGCAGTCGGTGTAGGCTCAGTTCCCATTTCGCGACTGTGACCGTGGACGTCTCCAGACAGCCAGTCCAAGGAGTAATCTCCCAATCCCTCGAAGACTGCCGGGATAGCCTCCAGCTCCCCGCAACTTTGAACTGGACTGATGGATGGCTATTCGAAACTTTCGGATATTGCTACTATACAGTCTACTACGATGACTTAAAGCGTATAATTTGATTTGTGACATAAGATGGTCGAGACTTGCCAGTAATTCGCTTGCAGCTCAAACAGGAACGAGTGACCGGATCAACGGCGGCCAAGGCCGCGAGGGAAGCACCTGGTTGAAGCGAGGGCTATGGTATTTCGCATCAGCGGAATACGCATGTTAATGAGGCAAGAAGAAGGGCAGGGGCGTGCTTTGCTCGGCATTGAGGTGGAAATGAAAGGCGAAGGGGAGTGTTGGAGCGTTTCCAGTTGCTCATTAGGCATTATGTAAGATTTTCTTTGGGGTTTCTCCAATGAGAGTTGATATTCCAAAACTGGGGAGAAATGTCATAAATCAATCCTGTCACCATCCCGTCGGAATGGAGCAGCAGATGATTATTGACCCTTTGCAAGCTGTTCCCAATATGAGAAGTTGAAAAGAACAGGCCGTTCCGGGATCGTTGCAGGACAACGGTGTCTGTATTGCTTTAATTAGCCGAGCATCCCTGCTTTCTGCCACGAGGGCGCCGGATCGTGAATGAACCCTCGAAATGTAGCAATTAGTAGCTAACAACCTTTGGCAGTCTGGCTCAGGCTCCGACGGAGGATTTACTGGGTTCATGATTGGGTTTATGGTGCGACTTTGGCTCCGGTACCCAATTCCACCATCGTTACATCCTGTGGGTGTGAACGTAACACAAAAGCGACACAACTTCACAGGGCTGCCAGCAAGACATGAGAAACTTTGAAGCAGTTGTTAAAACAACACGGATTTTCTGAGAGGTTATTTTTAATTTATGTAATGCTTTCTCACAAACCGTATAGTATGACAAAAAAATGACTTCTCAGTTACGGAGGAGTTTGCAAGCATGCATAGGCACGCGTGCCTAAATGTGCACGGTTATAAAATCTAAATGCCAGTGCTGACTTTTGTGCCCTGCTGGCGGCTGTTATCACATTGGACCGGTTTTATGACGAGTTAATATTGATTGACAATATCATATTAGTTTGATTTGTTCCTTAGGTTTAATGCTACCGTCCCATAAATGTTTTTGCTTCCCTGCAGCTCGATTTTCTAGGCATTCAATTCATCCCTGCACATCGAACAGATTTTTTTTTGTCAAGCACTAAATGACCTTGTAATTAGCATGTGAAGCCTTGCATTTTTTTGCACACATTAAAGCCTCGGTTAAGCGTTACACTGTCGTTATTAATATTTATTATTAGGGCTGTCAAAATTTTAAAGTAAATTTTTAATTTTCGGTAAAATATTTAAACTCTTTTAACTCAGTTGGATTTACTTATTATTGCATACTTTGCAAATATTGTGCCATATTAGCTGTCTTGAGCACGTCTCAGAACAAAACACCACTGGGCCTTGCAAACCAACACTGCTGGAGTGTGGCGCTTTTGTGCAATTTTGAGAACTGTTTTGAAGAAAAATGCCTGTAAAGATGTCTCCATTTCGATCGTATTCAAGAATCAAAGAAAGCTATTAGAACAGTCTTTGAATTAAATATACTTCATATTTGGCGATTTTGCATCAATTCCAAGATATATATATATTACATAATATATATAATATAACAAGCTTCGCAAAAAATAGTTGTTGAAAAATGTGATTAATCACGATTAATCATGGAATTTTTTTTTTGTGATTAATTAGTTAAAAAAAAAATCACTTGACAGCACTATTTATTATATTATATGCTATTTTCACAAGTTTTGGGACTTCCTAGCTTAACCTAGGATCTCAGGGACAACAAGAAAATAAATAAATAAATAGATCCCGATCACATCGAGCAAGCCAATCACATCTACTCATATCCGCGACACGCTTACTATGCTATGCAAGCAACATTGTGCATTCAGGGTACTTTCACAACGTCAGCAACTTGTAAATGCACCAATGGAATGTAATGCACCTGTTGCCCTAAAGACAGACATACCCCCCCCGCCCCCGCCCCCTCCTCTCCAGTGCTTTGTTTGATTTGGTCCATGCAGGAAGTAATAAGAGTCAGTAAGGCGTTCTTATGTGTGACATGCAGGTTGATCTTTAGTTTTTCTTTCCTATTATTATCACAGGTGCACAAGGACGTTCCATAAAGTCCCAATAGACTTTAAACGCTCTCTCGTCGCTGGCACACATAAACATAAATAGAGCTGGCACAACATGCAGGACAAATATTGACTCGCTGTCAGGCAATCAGGCCATAAAAATGTCAACTTTACAGGGCATGAAGTGCAGTAGATGTGAAATTGGTCAAATCGGTCACACCTCAGGTGAATCCATGCAACGTCATCTCCACAAAGTTTTTTTTTTTTTTTGGACACTTTTAGCTAATCACGCTTGCCTGTAGCGACAAAGCAGAAAACTGTTTAACATGCAGATAATTGCAAAACGTAGTTCCACGTTTTTAGAATTTGTGGTTTTTATCCACGAGCCTGCAGCTGCGCTACCAGATTTGTATGGCTTGAAAACGTACTGGAAAGTGTGTGTGTGTGTGTGTGTGTTGTGCACGTTACGGCCAGGAAATAAGTGGGCTGGTGTTCAAAGCAAGGAAAGATGCGTATTTGCTAGCTGCAGCGTAATGACAGAAAGTTGGGTGAGAACAAATGAGATTCCCCTTGAAAACGTAAAGGCTGTCAAGTTGCCTGTAAAGTCGTTAAAAAAAAATTTCATGAAAAGTCTGTTTGAATTGGTCCGATATTAGAGTATGTCAAATATAAAACAAGACTAACATTTTTGATTGTGGGGCAGGGAGGACACTTTCTTGAAAAAGCAAAGAGGGGAGATACAAAGAAAACGACTCAAAAGCATCTCAGACATGAGGAATGGTGTGGTTATACAAACTAACAAATTAACTTTCAAACCGTAACAAATCATTTTCACCTTTCTATTCTTGTGCCCGGCAGAGGTAATGAATAATTAAACCGACTACTTGCTCGAAATCAAAAACACATTTTCTTAAAGCCAGAAAGGTGGCATTTTGAACAAAAATTGTTTTTTGGTTTCCTTTTTTCTCATTTCCAGGGGCAGTTTGATTCCATAATTTATGCTACGGTGTTGTGCAACAAAAATGATGCTAAATCACAATCAATTATTATTTTTTTTTGTCTGTGGCCACCGCTTGGCACCAGAACATGAAACTGTAGCTCAATAACTCTACTACTAGTGCTCTGATTTCCTTCGAAGTCTATCTATAGTAAAATCCACTCCATCGCGCATTCCAAGAACACAGTCCCGGTATTTTGTATTTATTAATTTTTTTGGGGGAATTGTTATTAATTTCCTACTTTCCATATTTGCCAGCATTTTGCAGCGTTGTTTCGCTGGTCACTTCTGCTTTTCCCATGCTGTAATAACGCAATATTAGCGGAGTGGCATGCTATCATGAGTCTGGAGTGACTACAGTTCCCAAAAAAAAAAAAACATTGGTGGAGTCACTCAGGTATGCCCAAAAAAAAACCAAAAAAAAACCAGTGCTCTCCTTTAATATAGTAGACATGTTCAAATGTGTTTGTATTATTTCAAAAGTGTTTTAAAGACCCCCCCCAAAATAAAATGCCGTAAATGCTATCATAACATGCCTGGGGTTATTCCTATATATTGCAGATTTCATTTAGTGTGGGGGCAGTTCTGCAACGTAAACCCCGCCATTGAGGGAGATTTACTGTCCTCGCATCAAATCTCCCACTCAGAGCCCCTCCCAGCTTGGGTGGCACGTCACTGCTTGCAGCTTTTGATTTTAGGATGGCACGGCGCGCCCAATGAAATGCTCATAGTGTGAGATGGAACGAGTCATCAGGAAGATATCGAATGGAAAAGCGATACGCATGATCAGACAGCCAACAAGGAAGGGCCTGCTTTTTATGTCGGCTTTTGCCAAAAGGCAACTCTCTTTGAAGGCGTGCACACTTGGAATGCATGTGCCTGTGTTTATGCTCGCGTCATTGTGAGAGCATGAGGTGCACCCGAAACTGAAAAAGGATGTGCGCTTCCTCTCCCAAATGACTAATTTGAACCAGACTGTAACTCGCCATCCGTTCACGTACGTGTGCGTGCAGATGTGAGCGGGTGTTTTTCCCATTTTCGGAGGGGACGTGCTCCTCATTAGGAGACACGCTCCGAAAGCACTAAGCGTCGCACTGGGACACTCGGCCATCTTTGTTCGGATGCCTCACTCGCGGAGTCATGTTGCCAATTGCGAACCTCATGTGAAAGGTGACGCCAACTTCCCTCTCGACAGACACTTCATTAGGCACCCGCCGCTTCTGCGATCCAATGTGAGAACATTGACTAACAAACGACAGCAATGCGCTATTTTGCGAGTTTGTTTTGGTGTGTACTTTTCGAGCCATCATTGCCTCTCTCCTGCTGCCTACCTGACCCGTCCCCCCCCGTAACGAGTGGGACGGGGGGGGGGTCAAGGCCGTCTGGCCAGTGGAGCAAGTGACAGCTTCGACAGAGTCCTGACCTCTGTGACCTCTCAGCGTGCCCGTCTCATTTGAATCATGTAAATGTGGGCATTCTGTGTCACGTCTGTGCTCACTAACTGGAACGCACCTGTGCATCACGCATACCCTTGAAGATGGCACTGACATTGAGTTTGGAGTGTTGGAGTAGAAAACCAGTTAGAGAGAGGCGAGATGCTAATTTTTGATCAGCAAGCATGTTGTATCGCAACCAAAAAAAAAATCAATGGGAGCTCTTGATTTGACAAAGTGATAAATAATCCCTGCAGACTGAAATCATATCGGTCCGAAATGCCTTGGCATTGATCAATAAGTAATAAAATATCGAGGTAAAGCCAGCGTAGCAATTGCTAATGGACCACGGCTAATTCAATAATTTACCGGTAGTTAAAATTTATTGGATTGATTTTACATGAAACTGCAATGCCTTGCCTTAAATAATAATAATAAATAATATCTTTGACAGTGGCTTTTAAATCATATAATTCAAAATCTAAAGGATTCTTGCTCTGATATGGTGCAGTTAAGAAATATTTTATTATTAATAATAATAATTTTGATTTTATATTTCATCCAATTCAACATGTCATCTTCCACACCGCTTATCCTGTCCAGCCGTCTCTTAAATGCAAAATTTCACCGAGCTATCCCCGAGAATAGTCGTGGTTTACTGCATTGGAAATTCCTCATGCACAGGTGCCATCCTGTGACCTCCGATGGCAATGTTCCACCATTCCGCGTCAGTGCCGTTTACACACACCAATGACACAGAACAAAGATGGAAAAGTGCGGGCAGCGAAAAAGACGTACGACTGACATATAGTAAAGTGACTGTAATTTACTCCGGGAAAAGATTGCAGCAGAACGGGATGAACGCCAGGCTCGGGAAGCGTGAACAAGCCCTTTGTTTTCATCTGATTACCTTCCCGCGTCCCGAGTCCGGGCACCGCCGCCAACGAAAAGCAGCCACAGACGCAGCAGCGGCACGCCAGCTTTCTGCAATTTAGCGGCACGGGGGGAATGACCTCAGACTAATGTGGATTCCACCATCCTGGCCGCTATTCCCAGGGCAGCAACGTGCAGGAAACTGCAGAAGCCGCGTGAGTCACAAAAGCTCTCAGCGGGCAGATCTGCTCGTAACTATCTGTGAAGCCTTTGATAGGCGGCCGCTGCCTTGTTGTGGATGTGATGCATGATTTGGAGGCACTTTGCCCTACCCCCCCCCCTCCCTGATTAAAGAAAAGGCCTCTTTAGTTGGGAAGATTGGTACCACACAGGCACACACTGTTGGCCTTCGTTAACCTTTTTCACCCCCGCTATCCATCATTGCAGCCCGCTTCTCCCTCAGGTTGTCCTCTAGTTTTACGCCCCCATGTGCTTGTAAATTTGGAGTTTGATCATCAGAGGGCCTTCCCAGAGGTTCCTTTGCGTACTGATTGAAGTGCCGTTAAGTACAATCACATCTTGTGGGGGGGGGTTGGCGTTCAACAGGACGTGTGCACTCATTACCGCTGATGAGGGGGGTAAATACCTGCACAGTTGCTGTTCAACTTTCAAACTTTAAATCAAGGAGCATTTGAGTTTTTAGAAAGTCTCGCGAGGCCCATTTTGATATGCATTCAAAAATTCAACAAAATGTTGCAGGTGTGCGTTCATCAGGTATGTGACTGGCCCCAATCTATGGCCGCCATAGATTGACCACCCCTCTTCTGAAGGTTCCCGCCGTTATTTCAGTGCAAACACACACACGCAGACAATTTAACCCCCCTAAAACACACACACACACACACACTTCCAGCCCACTCAGACCTCTCCAGATGTGGCTTGCGGAGTACTGGGTCAGTCTGTCTGACTGGGGGTAAATCAGACGCAATAATCTGTTCTGCGAGGGGACTAGCAAGGGGGCGGGGGTAATTGGTCACATTTGACCCACGGCCCTGCGGACTGTGGGAACGCGGGCCTTATCTACAGCGGTAATTGGCTAATGAAACACTTCCGCAGCTCCTCCACTAGATTGTCATCCACCGGGTGGGATAGGGTGTGTGTGGCCAATGCGTGTGTGAGATGCTAAAGAAAATGACAGGATACGGAAGTGGCCTGTGGCCATCTCCACCGTTTTTATCAACAACATCAGTCTCTTAATGATACATTGACAGCACACGTGTGGTTGCCATTACGGCTTCCATCGAAGTCCGGATCACGGATGGTCAATGTAATTCCAATCATGAGCGATGACATATGGTAGGGATGTTTGTGCACTTGTATTTGACCTCAGCTATTCGGAGTACGGATGTCAGAAGTACCTGAAAATGGAGCGGAAAACATTTCCAACAACCCCCCAATTAATCTCTTTCCAGTTTTTAACACAGTGACATTTTTCGGTTGCTCAGTGAAAAATGTGTGCATCCTAATGACAAGAATCAGGTGAAAATATCTTCAAGTACCGATTTTTATTATTATTATGATTTTTTTTTTTTTTTTTGCTGTTTGTTAGTTCATTCTTTCTCTTGTTACACGCTAGGTAACATTGCAAGACTTTTTAAAATGTTTGCGACTTGTTTGATGAAAAATGGTGGTTATTAATCACCCCCCCCCCCAAAAAAAAATTGACAAAAAATTACATAGGTCGATTAATTGAGGTAGTAAAATAAAAGCCTTGAAGTTCATCATCATCATCATATTTTCAATCATAAAAAAAATAATAATCGCATTTTGAATGGTTGCGGCATTGAATGAACAAGAAACATTTCGTCATGTAAAAATGATTCAGCCTTTGCGGAGGCCTACCAAGTGCCATTCACGTTGTTTTTACAGTCCCCTTGTTTTTCATGCCCACATCGATCAGAAGACAAGAAAAAAAAAAAAGCTTGGGCAGAGGGAAGTGTGTGTGCATGTTGTGGGGCTACTATAAGGGGAAAAAAAAAAGGCTAAAGTTACAGTGGTGAGACAATGTCTCCGAGGTCCCATCAAGTGAGCCATTCATGGATGCGGGCCGAGCAGTTTGTGAAGCCGGGCAGACCCTCCGATGGAGTGGGGCCCAGGGTGGCCTCGTCTTTTTGTCCCGAGATGACCCCTGCTCTCCTGCGTGGCCTCTGCGCCCCTCACCTGGCCTGTCCCAGCACTCTGGTAACAGGATACCTGTAATTTGCTCTAATGGCCTTTGAAAGAACCTGGCCGGGGCTAATCCCTGGAGTCTTTCTCCCAAGCAGCCCCGTTTGAAAAAGTTTGGGGGGGAGGGGGGCCTGAAGAGTCCTGAAAGAGGAGGACGGGCCCTGCAGATTGTATGTGTGGGAGAATGCCACCTCTTTGGGCCGGCGCTACGGCCGACGAGGGGACGTGAGTCGCCATTCAACGGATGCCCACCATGTGTCGCGTTCACGGGCTCCAAAGAGCTGGGATTTGTCGACGAGGTTGTCGCGCCTCAATGCCGCCAGAAGAAGGATGCACGTGGATTAACAAAGTAATCTGTATATATCTCCCACCATTGTAACTAATTGACATGAAGTCCAACATGCGTATTTACCATGACAGAGCACATGGAGAACAATAAAGGCATTAGGGCTGAATGTTTTGAGAAACAATGTATTGCGATTTTTCTGACAGATATTGCGATTTTAAAAGTATTAAATATTGGCAGACTTTTTTTTTTTAAATCAGTATGCCGCTAGTTAGTGAGACCTGATTCGTGAGAGTGGGGCACAAGAGTCCTTAAAAAAAAAAAACTGCAGCTCTGACAATCTCAAAATTACGTTGTTTGAGATCGCAATTTCGGTCCCAAAACGATAAATAGTTCACCCCTTGAAGATAGGCAAGCTGTGAAGTGTACAGATTTCTTTTCCAGGAGACCTCCTAGGGATCATCACTAAGCAAATCTATTTTTTTTTTTTTTTTTTAAGATGGGTTTCTCTTCGCCACACGCTGCACATCTTCAAGGGTAAAGACGACATTGTGTAAAGTCATGGCCCAATGAGCACACACTTTGTGTACAGTGTGATTTCCTTAGTGACAGCCTGTTTGCGTCTGCGAAATCTCAAGTGTGGAAGAAGAAAAGAGAGCAAAAATGAGGTGCACAAATAATCCTGCTTCTCGTTTCCTCTCCGAATTTGATTTGATTAAAGCAAACATGAGCACATAGCTGATGGACCCCTAACTGTCCAGGATTTCCGAGTCCAGTTACTTCCAGACAGTTTGATCTCCGTTTGGAGCAAGAGTTGGGAACAGCGGTTGAGCCACATACAGCCTGCCAGAACATTTGATTCGGCCCGCCTTATATTGCCATCGACTATATTTTTTCTTTTAAGAGCATATTTACCAGGAGCATAGATGAAGATGTCTTGAAGACAAAAGGCTGCTCACGGAGAACTAAATATGATTTTTTTAAAAATAATAATAAATCCTATCTCCATAATTCAGTATTAGGCCTGAACTGCACCAGAGTTCAAATGTCAAGCAAACCAAAACCCATCTTTTCTAGCCGTTTGCCCCTAATTCGTCCGCACACGAACCGTCTGTCTTAACCGCAGCAAATGTGAACGAACACGTACGAGCAGGCCGCCTCGGTTTCAGGTTCTTGCTTTCAGAACTATGCAGGCTCGCTCGCTTTACAGCTAGCCTCGCAGCTGTTGCTCGGGAATGAATAAATCATACCGACGCCTTGTGACACTCGATTGTTGTGAAACATGTTCAGAGGCCCGCCGCAGACGAAGGCCGAAGAGCGGACGGTTTTCCTGAAGCGAGAGGGAATGAACCATGTGAGGTTACAGACCGCAGACCGGCAGATGGGCGACAGGAAGGCAGGTACGGGATGAAAAGAGGGAGGGAGGTCTAGACCGGCAGCTGCTCCGTAACAAAGAGGCGCGCACACTCGTTGAATTACACACGACACACAAAGTATAACGTCCTCCGTGGCGTTGTGACACCGTTTGCACCACTGCAAACAAATCTTAACAGGCGGAACACACACTTTGTGGCGTCTTTGATCTCTTCAGGAGTTAGAATCTGCAGAGTCCTACTGGAACAAACTCCAGAAATATTGCGCAGCATCTTGAAATGAAATAAAACACAATAATGTACACTATCTGGTATCGTCAATGTATACATATCAATATAAGCGTAAAGTTGTCAGCGTTGACTTGACCCAGGAGCTTTCCACCAGCTATCATCAGTCGATTGTGAGTATCCGGTTTAAAAAAAAAAAAATGAGAGCATGCACGATTCCTGTAAAAGGACAGTTTATGGCCGGGATCAGTTTTCATATGGCACGCCGGTGATATCACCACTGGCCCAACTACATGCCACACGGTGGACATCTCAGTGTCCCAGTGCATTAGAGACTCCTTCATCTGTCAGCGAGCAATCAATATGGAGAGGACGAGGAGGGAAACATAAGTTGCCAGTTGACATTTTGAGAGCAGCCTCGGGCCAAACCAATTCGGAAGTTTTTGATCTTTTCGTCAGTCACCACAATTACAAACCGGGTCTCCCTCCGCGCAGTGAACAATGTCACCATTGTGCGTTACAGTGTTTTACATAACAGTGATGACAAATGATGATCATGTGACGTCCTTTGAATGCAACAACACGAAC
Organism: Idiotropiscis lumnitzeri; assembly: GCF_059441095.1. Lineage (NCBI taxonomy): Eukaryota > Metazoa > Chordata > Actinopteri > Syngnathiformes > Syngnathidae > Idiotropiscis > Idiotropiscis lumnitzeri. The sequence continues at coordinate 13,456,359 of NC_142403.1, forward strand.
GACAGCAAGATCGCTTGCCAAGTGGCTTTTGTGGTTTGCGCTCTCGAAAGCGGGGGAACATACCAACAATCAAGCCAAAACTTCTTTTTTTTTGTTGTTTTTTCTGCCCTTGCGATTAAAGTCAGCAAAGGTCTGATTCTGGGACAACGCTGAAGAATTTGAGTGATTGTCCTGTGGTGTGCGGTGTGTCAAAAGTCATTTTTCCTCGCCAATCTACTCAGGCGGAAAAAAACAAAGATCTGACCATTGTTAATGTTAATCTTTTCAATATTTATGATTACAACCCCTCCTTCAAACCGTCTCAAGTGACTTCGCTGAATTACTTAATATCTGCTCCATTATGTTGTTGTCTCCGCATTTATAAGCTGAGAACTGTTTACGTACGGCGGCCTCCTTGCCGTGGCGCCAACGTCACATCCGTCTGTCGGTGACGGGAATGTCTCGCCCCACCTTGGTCCCATCTTTATTTCATTGAAGAGAAGCCACTATGTATGTCAAATTTTGAGCAAGAGTCAACCGGTAAAGATTTGCGCGCGTTTGCAGACGTAAAATAATCTCGATATTAAATAAATTAATTTTATTTTGATTATTTAATCTTCAGGGTGACTGCTGGCCAGCCGCCGCTGAGTATCAATCTTTTGACCAACAAGGCAGCTGCTGTCAAACTTACATGAAACACCTCATGATCATAAATCAAATTGAATCCTTGTGCAGTGAGAAAGACACTGTCCGCTCACATGAATCAACTCGCTCTAGTGAATTTCAATTCCAGCTGCTAATCCAAAATTGTCACAAAACGCGTTCTTGTTCGAACAGTCCTCGGAAGTCACGAGAGTCCAATCAGCGGTTAAGTTCCCGTCCCGCGGCACCTGTGCAGGCCTCCTCCGCTACGTCCGTTCCCATGGCAATCTCTCAAGGTGTTTAAAGCAATACGGAACCATGCCGCCTTTGTGTGCGCCGATCTACACAAGGCGGCCCGTTCTCGCCCACTACCAGAACCTCGGAAAGGGTCACGGCTGATCAAAGGTGCTGGTCACAGCCATTAGGCCCGGCGGCCCGAACCCGACATGAAAAGCTGCTATTTTGTAAAGGAGGGCAGAAGGAAAAGAGGAGAAAAAAAAAAAAACAGGGCCCTCTTCGTTGAAAAAGCAAGCAAACTGTGAAATAATTGAAAAGGTGTGTCAATCAAGCACAGGCGCACAGCGGGAACGACGAGATTCCCAGGCTCGGCTCTGGTCGAGCACTGAGCCATGGAGGGCTGCTCAAGGGGGCAACCCGAGAAATTAAAAGAGCCGGCGAGGGAACAAAAAGAAAAGTAGGAGGAAAAAAATGTGTGTGACTATTTTCTGCTATTCTTCCACACTTTGTGTGCTCTATTGAAAAGTTAGCTTAATAAGATCTTGTCTTTACCTCTCAGGTGAGTAACAAAGACCCTCCGACCACCCTCCCCAACCCAAGCACCACCCCATCTTAAAAGCAGCACCTTCACTGTGTACTCTCTTGCACCCCCCCCCCCCCTTCTCCTCCTAGCCCCCCCCCCCCCCCCTTCACCATGAGCGGGACAAAAGGGAAGGAACCCCATGAGAGTTTCATTTGCTTTCCTTTCTGCCTTTTTCCCCCCTTTCCAAGGTCAGAAAAGGCTTGAATGATCTGACGATGGGCTAACGTCCAAAAAATGGGGGATGGAAAGGAAAAGAAAGAGTATTAAATTTTTTGGAAAAAAGACTTCAAAATCCCCATAGAAGGGGAAATAAATGGCGAGTGCACAGTTGACTGGACATGTATAGCGCGGGATTTGCTTGTAATGGCAGCTTGAGCTTATTGACAGTCCCAGCCAAAACATGTCAAAGGTTAAGAGATCTCCCCAATTGCAAGTGGGAAGCCAAAAGCACCTTTTTTCACGAGCTCAATGGGGCCATCAGTTGATACTTGCATAGCAGAACACACTGAAGAAGGGCCCTTCACTCTCCAATGCCACTAAAGAGCAAACAGCTAATTGGACTCCAGTGTTTCTTCTTTTGATATCGTTTAAAAGACTTGCGTTTGTGCCGTTAGCTTGTGGACTCTTGGGAAGAAAAATGCCATAAGCCGTAAACCGCAACCTCGAGGACACTTCTCTCTTACTCATACACTTCAATAAGGTACTAAACATGTTTTTAGAGTTATAATTACCCCAATGCCACACTTAAAGAAAAAAAAAGGATTCATAGAAGAATAGGCTCCACTGAGACGAAAAATGAACATAATAGCCCAAGTGAGATTATATTTGTCATCTGTTGGAAAAAAAGGCTTTGAGATTTATTGCATGGATAGGAGCAAATTCGAATACAACTCACGATTATGATGAACGTGGTTGCTGTAATTATTGGGAGCCCTGCACTTGTTTCTCTTCAATGAACCGGTTTCATCCTGGGGCAATTTCGCATTCAGTCCGTCATTTTTTTTTCTTGGTCGCCATCATAAAGACAGGATGTTGGAAATAGAAGAAGGGGATTGGGTTCCTTTGGAAAATCTGGATATTGTGTCTTGACTATAATCCAGAACACAACTCAATTTTGAAGGCTTCATTTAAAAAAAAATATATATATATATATATATATGTATATATAAAGTTTTGCGAAATTTCCTTTTTTCTGTTTTGAAATTTGACCAACAAAAGCATTTGCAGTACAGCTTTTACCATGCATCTTAATTTATAAATATAAGGAAAAAAAGCTCCACCTGTTTCTGAAGTTAATCCTTCATTCATAAATAATATACTACAAGGTTACATATATTATTATTATTATTATTACAAAAATCTAATGTGCTAGAGAAAATAGAGGGCAGATTCAGAGCAAAAAAAATTCCAAGCAGTTTAATTTCAGTTATCATTTAAAAAAAAAAAAGAAAAAATGTTGATCAGTGTAATGATTCAGTTAAAATAAGTTGAACCTAAAAGTTAAACAAAACTGAACTGTACTCAAGTAGTAATTCTCGTACATACCACACGAGGAAGACAGTAGTCTACAATCCAGAATTTCTTTATTTTATTATGATTTTACATCAACTACACTTTAAATTTTAATAGAAAGCCATTTTGAGTCGTGTTCAAGCTGTTTAACGTAAAGGTGAAAATGTGGAAGCATTTGCCAAATCTAGATTGTGATAAACATGCTTCCAACTCTCCTACTGTGTGTGGGACGTCGAAGCAGCAATTACTGCTGGCAGCACTTTCAGGCACCGGCGATTTTCATTGGCCTGGACTAATCCCCCATAAATCCTTGCAGCGCTCCAATCGCCAGCCGGGCCTCGGCTAATTGCTTACGAGTCGCTCACACGCTCCAGGTGCCACCGGAGCACACCCGGTGTTTGTAAACACGGCTCGTAAAGACGGAAAAAAAAAAAAAAAGAACAAGAAAAGAGGAGTGCTGCCATCAAAGTGTTAAGTGAGATGATCAGAGGCAGCGGAGGAATGATGGGGGTGCAGCTGGACGCGTACCTGGACGGGGCTAATGGGGTATTCCCTGGCCTCCCGCAGCTGGAGCTCGTCGAGACCAAAGACACTCAACAGGAACTCCATGTGTTTGTTTATTTTGTCTTTTTGTTTTGGACTCTTTGTACTCGGTGGCGTCTGCGGGATGATCTCACCCGGCAGACATGACACGCTGAAAACGGGACAGTTTGAACATTCAAGCACATTCTTTTCTTGTAATATTATTTTCACACTTTATAAGACTAAAATAAAGAATTTCCACTCATAATAAGAAGAGAATTGTGATATGGTAACAAAGATGTTTTTCTCTTCACAGTCTTTACCCAAACAAATACGATTCAATAATCTTTGTCTCTAGGTGGTGAAGCAGCATGTGGTTCATTATTGAAGTTGATGTTTTTTTACACTGTAATCCAAGTGAACTGCAGTTGTACGTTTGTGATCACGCATCGGCTCAATGTTTGAGGTTTAAAGCCAAACGGCAGCTCTGAGAAGCGATTCAGACATCCTGCAAACAAATTCATGCAGAAAGTCCCGAAAAGGTCCAACATGCACAAATGAAGCAACATGTTCAGATGTAACGTGACCCGTTGGGACGTTTTGGATTGACATACAATCGCTCTTGAGTTGCTCAAATGCTGATCGTTTAACAAGTAACGGTTGATGACCGAGAAATGTTTTTTAACTCTGTTGCATGTACGGCGCATCAGAATTGTCTAATTTCTTTGCGGGGAAAGAAAATGAATGAAAAATCAATCAAATCATTCGGTTTGTTCGGAAACATTCGAATTATACTTTAACGCGGGGTCACTGGCAGTCCGTTAAACACAAAACCCAATTTGTTACAATATTTTATTTTGCAAAGTGACCGGCTTCTCTCAGTTACATCGGACTTTTGATGCATGTCAAGATGCTAATTGTCTTGATCGGATTACGCTAATATAAAACGCACCAGCTCGCAAAATTAGTAGAAAATAGACCATGTACGAAGCCCACTCTGTATAATATGCAGCAAGCACCCCATTTCCAAAAAAAAAAAGTTTTTTTCCGGGGGGGTTTTCGCAATTTTGTGCCATCCTTGAAAAATTATTTTTATGTTCTAGAGCCTTTTTGCACTTATTTTGCGGTTTGCTTCAAACGCTTTGTTGTTGGCTTCGGCTAATGGCGCTTTTATATATGCGTTGAGAAATGGATTCTCAAAAATAAAATGTATTAAGAGCCTGTATTTTGCATGTATGCTGTCCATATTTAAAATATGGATACACGTTCCTATGTGGCCCCCAGCAGTATTTATTAAAAATTGAAAAAAAAAAAATCTCATTACAGGTGTGGATATATTTTTTTTTTTGTCTCAGTTCTCGTCATTTTGCCATCTATTTCTACAGTAAAGAGGCATGTCGTTTTCCCAGTGGATCATTCGTATTAATTGAGACAGCTCCCAAATCTTTCTGTCTTGTGGTCATGCACAAGCCGCTGTTTTTTTATTTTTTTTGTTTTGTTTTTGGGGTGGCCCAGAGCTGACTTTTACGACTCCTTCATTTCGTGTCGCAGTGTCTCTCCAACGGCCCCTTGCAGCCTTTTCTCACTGATTCTTTAGCGTCAATTGAAATTGAAGCGACACAATTTCATCTTATTTTTCTTCTTTCTAAGCTATGATCACGCATGAGCAGCCACATCCGGATGCTTGTGTGTGCAAATAAAGCTGTGGGAAAAAGTCATCAAAAGGGACATCTTCTCATGCAGTAATTAGTTGTCATTCAGGATAAAGCCTTGGTTGCGCGCCGTATTTTATTTGATTTTTTTTGCATGCAGACAAAAGCCAGATCAAGCGTGAGCCACATGGGACTCGTTTGCAAGCCGGTGCCCAGAGGAAACAATTAGCCTGCAAACTTGCCATCTTATTCCCTGCGTTGCAGGAGCACTCGTGAGGCTGAAGCAGAGGCAGCATTTTTTTTTTTTTGTGGCCGTCTGTAAACAACTGCGGGCATCGTCGGGTTTTAACGGCCCCCGCCCCAAACAAATCCACAAGAATCACTCCTGTCCCGCAATATGATCTAATTCAACGTGTGTTGTATGAAAGCTTTGTGTCTGTGTGCTTTCTCTCTCTCTTGTATTGGCCACAGAGCATCTGGCATCCCATTGATTGCGCAGCTTTTGATGAGGAGCATGCACACACACACACACACACACACGCAAAAAAAAAAAAAAAAAAAAAGCTAACTGCGACTCTTGTTCTCTCTTTTATTTTCCAGGTCTGATGGAAATCCGATCTGTCAGTGTGGGAGTTGTTGCCATCAAGTCTGTCAGCACCGGGCTGTACTTAGCCATGTCCAAGAAAGGCACGCTCTTCGGATCGGTGAGTATACAAGCTGCCACCCTTTGGAGGGGGACGTCAGACATTTGTCTGTAAAATGTCCAATTTCCAAAATGAAGGCTTTAATTTATTCACTACCAGTCGAGTAAAAAAAAAAAAAAAAAAAAAAAAAAAAGGATCTTTGACGTCTTTAGCCGTCAATGGTAGTAAATGAGTTAATTATCCTTTAAAATGACATTTGACCTTATTTACTATAACTCCAAACACACACACAAAAAAAAAAAACATTTTGAATCAGGAAAAAAGGTTAATTGTATTTGAGTGTCGGCACGAACGTCATATGGCACAGCAAATATGATAAACCTTAAAAATGATTCATTTTGTGTTTTTCAAGGACGTCTCTATTCAGGGTGCGATGTTTACTTATTTTGGTGGCCCGACAACACTGGCCATGTTATTTTTCTCGCAACACCTGCATGTTACTTTTGACTTGGAACCATTTGCTAGTTAGCAGACTGGCTAAATTAATAGATTGACTAGACGAGATGTAGTGAAAGAGCAGCTCGCTACGCTGACCGAGAGTTGTCCGTGAGCACATTCAGTGTAAGGCATGTCTTGGATTTGATCAAAGAAACCTTGAAAAAAAAAAAAGTTGGGTTTTATCATCCAAAATGAGGGCCTTAAACCTTTAAGAAATAGAACTTAAGCCATAAATGCCCCGTTCAAAGGTCTTAAAAAGGCCACAGACTCAATAAACAAAATTGGAAGTTTTCTTTCCAAAACTTTGCGAAAGAATTTCACATTTGGAGTTAGCCTTCGCTCACTCTAAATTAGGCTTCGTGAAAAGAGGCGTCCATTCGGAGTGCGGCGTGACTTTTTCGTAAGCAGGGTGGAGGTCACTATTTTAGGGACTACGCTAGACCAGAAAAATGTTCACGTGGGGAAGGAGGATGCATCTATCTGCGGTGTTTGCCTTTTTTATTTTTATATTTATTTTTTGTTTTATCAAAGCAGCCTTAAAAAAAGGCCTTACATTTTATTATCCAAAATTATGGACTTAAATCCTTAAATATGAAACTTAAGCCTTAAATCCGCCAATTCAAAGGTCTTCAAGAGGTCACAGACTCAATAAAGAACAATTTTCTTTGGAGAGCTTTTCTAAAGTAGTCGAAGAAATTTGTAATAAGCCCGAACTCCAAATTTTGCATAGGAACTTTTTTTTTTTTTTTTTAAATGTCTGAATTGTGTCTTGGCTAATCCTGCAGCTCCCCGTTAGCTTCACCATGAGGTCACAGTGTTCCAGTCCATCACGGCCGTAACACCTGTGCTAGAGCAGCACAAGAAAGCCAAGCAATGACAAAGAACCACCTGGCCCCTTTAAAAGTCTTTGCGTGCCATCCTTTTTTTTTTTTTTTTTGTGCGGCGCACATTAAGCTTTTAAACGTATTCCCGCCTCTTTGTTTAAGATCAGACCAGAGGTGTGCGGTTTATCTCTGCAAAAAAACCAGACACGCAATCAGTTAGCGACCGAGCGATAAGGATCACCTTCAACTGGCTCCAAAGTGAAGCCGCTAAAACATCCCGCCGCACTTGTAGCATCCGCATGTTATCAACACACAGCGGCTCATACAGAAGAGAAGCATGATCTGATAAGAAGCGCTAAGCACCCATAGAAGAGTGGCTACGCTTTGTTTGCATTGCCTTCACACGTCTATTCAGCATGAAGCAAAACTGACAAATCGCAGAGGTCGGGTCAATGCTTGTTTAGTTTCACCCAAAGAAAAAAACATCTGCATGTATCATCACTTACAAAAATAAACACGATGGCTAGCAAATGTTAACATTTAAAACATGTGGACTTAGTACAGAGCCATGTTGAACACCACCAGTGGCATGTCATGGCAAAAAAAATCTGACATTTGTTCTACTAAAAATGTCCACCGTTCTTAACTTTGAAATGTTCAAATGTGACCTTGATACTAAATGTAAATTTTCCATGAAATCGGACAACAAGCTAGAAGAGAAGTTGTCCACGTTTATCATCGCTCACGCCTTCTGTCGTCCTTCCAGGTCAAGTACAACCCAAGCTGCAAGTTCAAAGAGCGCATCGAGGAGAACGGCTACAACACGTACGCCTCGCTACGCTGGAAGCACGGCGGCAGGCAGATGTTTGTCTCGCTGAACGGGCGAGGGAAGCCGCGGCGGGGCCATAAGGCTAGGCGAAGACACCCGTCCACTCACTTCCTGCCCATGCTGCCCTCCTAGCTCGCCTGCCATCACAAGCAGCCAAGCGGACATCTTCATCTCCCACCTTTATCCACCCATGTGTCACATATATGTACATTTGATCAGATTTGTATCGTTTATTTGTAGAGCTAGTTTGTGCTTTTAAGTTATTTTCCCCATGTTGAAAAGACTTGACAGTAGAGCGGTCCTTTTCTCGGGTGTGTATGCGTGAGTGAGTCAACTGGATTTTCCAACGTTCAACTGAAAAGCCCGGTTTTTCCTTCAACCCAATACGGACGATCAGTAGAAAAAAAAAAGTCTCACCGCTGCCTTGGATACTGGACTACTTCAGAGACCTCAAACCCAAAAAGCCTCTTGACTCATAGTGGACTACTAGCCGGTTTTAGATGAGTTGTCATGTTGTGTGCATGCACGCCTCAAGCGTTATCACTGTGTCTCTAATGCGTGCTCCTTCACTTGGGAATGTTCAAGTCAACTAACCTGTTTCCACATTGGCCACATTACAAACGTAGAAGCTGTCAGGTGCACTTGATGTGACACAGCAGCTACAGTTCCGTTCAAGCAATTTGTACACTAAATAAATGGTTCTTGCTAACATTTTCTCCACAACAAGCCTAATAAAACATTTAATATATTCAAGATGGCGTAACAGTTTTATTGTCTAGTCTTGTTCAGCAGCTGTTGACAGTTACTTGAAACATCGCATATAACAATAAGCTGGGGTGAAGCCACATGCTGCTTCACCTGGTCCTGAGGTTTTGTCCATCAATCAACTGACAGTGACAACGCCTAGTGCCGCCATTCCACTGTGGTCGGAACCCCAACAGAATCATAGTAAGATTCATTAGTATTGGGTATACCAAAAACTTAGAATCCAATCCGGTTTTGGTTCAGTTTTAATTTTATACCTCCGATTTCAACCTCATTTTTCATTGGAAATTTTTGCTTCAATTCAATCCTTCTAGTGTGCATTTCTCGGCCATCTGGGGGCAGCATACGGCAAACAGGTACAATTCATTCTCACGACACTAATATTAGTATTCTATGCAAAGGATAAAGAAAATATGACTATATTGTTTGTCTATGTGTTGCTGCACCGCTTGTGTTCAATCTGTTGCTTGAAGAGTTCAAGTGTATGCGACACAAAAGTACAAATAAGATTCTAATAATTACTTAGGGTAAAAACACAATTAAAAGGCCCTCGAAAAAGATGCGGAAAACTCAAATAATTATGTGAGCTGGATCCGCCCACTCGTTTAATCCAGCGCGTGTGTGACGCCAAGATGGCGATGACAAGCTGTCGATAAGTGTTGGTTGCTCCGTTTATATTGATGTCATACTTGGTGTTTCATGTTTAGCATGTAAATTTCATCTTAATGCCTGACCCCAGAAATAATGGCCAGAAAATTCTGATTTTGGGAATCTGAAAACTTTATTTGGCTCTGTAACAAAATAAAAAAAAATAAAAAAATATTTAAAAAAATATTTGTAAATATGATTTCATATTTGTATCACAAATGGGTATTTTGTGCCATTCTGACGTTCAAATTATATAACAAAAACATCAGTATTTTAGTTTGGAAAACTAACCTTTAACAGTAACTCTTGTCGATGCTCAGAAATTCTTGTATCAAATTTGATACGTTTGGCAATATACGGTTAAAAAAAAAAAAATTGGCTAATTGTAGGAATTGTTAACTGCTTCTTGTTTTGAAGTGAGTGCAGTCACTGCCGCCGCACAACACTCAAGTCTGGCTTGCAGCTCATTGTAACAAAACGGCTGAAGGTCCAACTGTGTGGGGGGGTGAGGGGGGGCCTGGGGGGTGGGTGGGGACACCACATTGGTCAAATTGAGAATTGTATAAGATCAGGGACATTGTACTTTGGAGGTTTCTCTGTATTGTGAAAGGTGACAACAGCATTTAAATCTTTGTGTCCACTCACTGACGGTTAAGTGTTTGTAACATCTCCATCGGAGCCCTTGGCCATAATCCCTCCTCCTCGGCGGCATCATCATCATCATAATCATGACAAGAATCCCAGTGGGGCGGCGCTTATGATCGGCGCGGGGGGGACATCAAGGTCATTTAGACACAGGCGAGCGCTCCAGTGGCACAGGAGGCCACTCTGTCTTTTCAGCGAGCAGAAAGGAGAGTCGGCAATGAATGGCGGCCGATGGGAGGGTGAATAAAGGCCAAGCTTTCAGCGCGTCTTTATGCGAGACCACTGCGACGGGGGACACGTCTGGTCAGGAGGGCGTCGCATCATCGCACTGTACTTCAACCCGGCGGCAGCCAGATAGCAGCATGGGGGGTCCGCTCTTAGCTCTTTACGCTTGTATTCAGCTGTTCCTCTTTTGCAAAATGCTCTCATGTCATTTGCAATGGGCGAAGAACGACTGTAGATTTGTGGTACAGTGCTACTTCCAACGATGACCTTAAATCGCCCCCAAAAACTGATCACAAAAACTATATTTCACATTGATATCCATTATCATCATTTTATCTCACTGAATTCAACACATTGTACAATGAGCATCAGTTTAGCAAATAGTTAACAATTCATCAAAAAAAAAAAAATTCAAGTATTTAACACCAGTCCAGTTGGAGTTAAAAATTACAAATTTAAACAGACAACTCGGCCTCATGTCTTAGAAACAGGCAAACAACTGCCTAAAAAAGGCCACACTCGCTCAAAGACAATGGTAATTATCGTATAAGAAACTTTAATCCTTTAAAAAAGAATTTTACCACATTATTCAGTAACAACATGCTTATAACAGTCCTCACGTTCATGTATTCTTTAAACTTTGCATAGAACGACAAATATTACAGCTGTTCTGATGAGCTCGGCAAGGAATTAAGATGTTCGGATCAATTCCGGCAGGAAGTGACCTGCTGCAATCTGATTGGCTGCTGCAAAGAGGTAAGGACTTCCTAAAAGTGGGAATCATGTGAAAGCCTCAATGAACCTCTTATGTACCTGTGACTAAAAAAGCAAAGCGTGAAGAGTCTCCATGGCCAAAATGAATAGAAGCAGTCAAAACCTTCACAAATATCCACGGCAGTAGTTTTGAATCAGCATATGGCGTCACGGGTTATGCTGTTGCGTCTTCGTGTACGGCGAAATGACAGTTGACCCGGAAGATGAAGAGATTGCCTTCGATGAAGCAACAGATGAATTTTCTGCCGATTTCAACAACCTAACGGAGCCCAAAATTAGAGGTGTTACCCAATCATCCATCACCAACATTTTCTGGCTGTTCAGACACTTCATTTGAAAAGCTTTAAGGCGTTGGACAGTAAATGTTTGCGAGGGAAGTGAATGAGCAGGTGTATCCTCTTTTGTGACATTCTGGCTCTGAACACTAAAACAGAGTCACGGTCGACTGGCCGACTCATCAGTGTCAAAGCGTCTTGGCAAAAGGTGGGCTGTCATTATAATCATTGTGTCGAGAAGAACAGATCCTGATCAAAAAACGTCAAGCAATGAGGGGGACCGGGGGGGGGGCAAAATCAACATGGAAGGTCCCGGAAGGAACAACGAGAAAGGATGGAAAGGACATCGGGAAGACGATGGAAAAAACATGAGCGTCTGGGCTCTGCTTGATCAGACTGACACGGGCCGAAGTGTCAGGGGAGCTCAGTGGAAACATCTGCAAAGTGCAGCACATTAAATCTCATTTAAAAAAAAGGCAGTTGGAAAGCTTCCAAAGTCGTAGTAGAAGAGGACGTTTGGAGGCTTTCGGCCACAGCCCAGAGAGGCCACAAGTCACGCCGTCTCAAGTGACAACAACCCCGTAGCCTCTGGAACCTTTGAAACCCTGTGTGGTCATTTTCTCTCCCAGCGGCTGAAAAGAACTGTGGTGGGTGGGAAAGAAAGAAAGAAAAAAAAAAAACACAGCCCCTCAAACAGCACTCATAATACCAATCTTATGTATGTAGACGAAAACGGTGGGGGAAGCGACGGGAGGGGGAAGACAGACGGGCGATGCACAATTTTTTTTTTTTTTTTTAAAGCGCTTATTGAATTGCCATTACAGCTCCTGAGACTAATTGTGACTGTTGTGTGTCTCTCGGTGGCCTAGGGGGCTCTGGAGTGGCCCTGTATGCTCTTACTCGGTGGGGTTTTCAAACCGAGTGGCCCTGAAAGAGAAAAGGACCACCGTAGATCAATGGCAAACCTTTCACTCTTTCACAGGCCCCGGCTAATCCTTCTCATTTGTCTGCCATTTGTTGAGGCACATTCACGACTCCCTGAATTTAGGATTAGGTCTTGTTTTGTTACAAAAACAGCCCGACTTATTATAGTGCTGAATGGGCCGACCAAAGAGCGGCTGATGGGCCGGGGTAAAGTACGGTACATGCGTGTCTGCACAAGCACGAATTAGTGAGACTTTTGTGCAAACGGGAGCCGGTTGGCATCCGCCGCCATGTTGGGCTAAAGATGCGCCGCAGATATGACTTAGAAGTCTCTCTGGCGTTATAGATCATGGCTAGTCACATTAGCATGTGCGCTGGTTGTCGTCAATCACGGGGGTACATTTAGACCAGTGCTTAACAATTATTTTCTGTTATGCCCCCCCCCCCAGGTGTGCAGGGTGTGCACACTTCTGCAACTACATTGTCGCAGTTGTTTCTTTTCTTACAAGGGGTGGTGATGGCATTTTAGATTTATGATGGACGGATAGTAGAGAAGTAAGAGAGGTACAGCTCCAAATGGAACCACTCCGGGGACATTGGACAAGTTCCACTGTCCTGGTATGATTTTGATCTCAAAAGATCCCAAGTTAAGCCCGGCAGTCCGACTGTCATTTCACACTCATTTCAACAAGTAAACACACAAAGAGACTCAAGAATCAGACTTGAAAGCGCACTTTCATAAAGCCTGAACAAATGGATTCATCACAGCCAAACACCTGCAGAGGAAATTTCACCGACTGCCGCAACCCCGTCTGAGCCCGCGTTCGGACGCTCCGCTATCGCCGAGCGGATTAGCCACGGCGTCTGAAGGCCTTAGATGGAGCTGGCGAGTGGCACACTCGCCATATTCCCCCTGAAGCGCTGCCATGGTATGCCAAAGGAATGCGCGTGGCGCGGGCCAATGGCACCCCGCGTCGGGGCATTCCCGGGATGCCGGCAGCCTCGCCAGACACCAGGGGGGCGAGGTGAGGACCGCTGTGTGAGTCGGAAGGGGATGAGAACAAAAGGGGAGGCTTTGTGCAGGAAATTCTATTAGAGGAGCAAGATGTACGATAAAATAAAAATGATTGGCCTCGTTTGAACTTGAAGGAAGACACAGATAGATCGTAATGGACATTACAGCAGCACATTCCATAATGAGCCACATGCTGCTTCACCACTTCTAAAGGCAAGGTATATTTTATTATACCGTGCAGTAGGCGCTGCTCCGTTTCTGATTTGTTCAAGCGTGCACCACGAGGTCACTGTTAGACGTTTGTCACTGACAAACACCAAAGTCACTGCAGTTTGATCAACGGCAAATCATTTGCGTCGAACGTTCTCTCTGAATGCCAGCATGAGGCGACCCAGCACTGTGATTTGTCATCCCTAAGGACTGAACCACTTTTTCAAATATTTTCAGACTAAAGGCATTTTTTTTCACACATACAAATCTGCTTTCTATTTTCTTACATTTATCAGATTACAGCACATTAACTACACATTAAACAAAATATCACACAGTATCAGGAATGACAGTTCTACAGTGATGAAATGCTAACATGCTAACACATAGCAAGATGTATAGTGACAGCGTCAATGATTTTACCTTTCTGCCCTGTAGTCAGGTAATGTTTCTCATGTGAATTGAAAATATGGTAACATGTTAAGTTCATATGCGCAAAAAATATTCAGACAATGTGAGCAGAAAATGCACAAATGCAGATTGCTAAAGGTTTTACATTTTTGACCTGTACTCTTTTATATGGTAATTTGAAATAAATTAGAAACACCTTATACACGAGCAAGATAGCAACCTGTGTAAGAGAGGATTGTGGTGATATTTTTTTTTAATTGAGAATTGATGACATGCTAATTTACATACAAATGCCATGCTAACATACAGGACAGCAACCTGAGTACATAAAAATGGTAAGCGTGTGAAATAACACTGTATTCGATTCAGGCACTATAATGTATTTCAAAACAGAACAGATCAACTGCTAACATATAGCAAGATAAGTGGCGAGACAGGGAGGCCATTTTCACCCCAAAAAATCTTGTCAACTTTTGATACAGATCATGCTTTGAAACTCCCAAGCCAGGTAACGTTTTACACTAGGCTGCCATTTATGGCAAAACGGCGCCCTCTATCGGCGATATATCGGAATATCTTTAAAAATAAATAAATAAAAACTTGACGCTCATTCTGCCGCTCTCTGCTGGAAATTATAATTACTCTATATTCTGCCCGACTGACAAAATGAGGAGCGAGCGTCACTTACTAGAAATAAAAGACAATGTAATTCGCCAAAATGTTAGACGAATAATTTACCGAAATTTAAAAAAACATTTAATTTGGATCGGCATCATAAATTCATCAAATATGCATGAATTTTCTCAGCGAGATAAACTCGTTTGTGGAGGTAATGACCATGGATGGATGGATGGATAATACATTTGCAGACAGAGAGATTTTATGACACAACACTTGAAAATTATTCCACCTGAGAAGGAGGTATTTCTTACATTGTAAAAGGTAAAGTTTCACATTCTAATTCCAACGTGTAGCATTGTATAAGGGCAAACTGCAAATACCCGTGCATTTAACTGCATGTAACAAATGCTACAACTTGCATGATAAATGTTTCACAATGAGCCGTTGGTTGCGGTGCCTTCACTGAGCTTGGTGACCGGCAAGAAGAACTATGTTGAAAGGGAAAACTTGCTAAAACTTACAAACACCAACCACAGAAGTTGTACAATTTGCGCTGTGAGGTCAGAATGGTAATCTTTTTAGTGTATTCAATTAAATATATGTTTAATATGATTTGCAAATCATTGTATTCCGTTTTAAGGTCCCAACTTGATTGGAACTGCGGTTATATTCTGCAACAATCATATTGTGATGTCAATTTGAATATGAAAAATTGTATTTAGTTTAAGTGGGACAGCAGCTGTCGCGTCTGCTCAGTGCAATCACACCTCTTATTGCAAGAAATGAACAAAAAAAAAAAAAGCACAACTGCATTTTTTCCATTTCTTTTTTTTAACAGTTATCTATTACCGTATGATCTTTAAAAAGGAGATGACTATTGCTTATTTAAACCTTGACAGGTATCTGGAGTTCCTTACTTAAATAAATGTTGCAAGTCCACCCCCCCTCCACCAGCATGTTGGCAAACGCACTGAAGCAACAACAGCCCACAATTCAGTTTAGTGCCCACAATATTAGGAACAAGACTGAGCAGAAGATGAGCAATACAGCAAGTGCCATGGCCATGGCCATCCCGCTTCTGCTCTTCTTCCTCCTAAATGGTGAGCGCCGTTGTCTTTTTAAAGAAAGCTTTCAAACCGCCTTCAAGAATAACAAAATGGAGCGTTTTACTGGTTTTTTAGGAGCTGATGGAACGCACATTGTTGGAGGCAGAGACGCTCCTACGCACTCGCGTCCGTACATGGCCTCGCTGCAGATTCGAGGGCAGCATTTCTGTGGGGGGTCGCTGATCAGAGAAGACTTTGTCCTCACTGCGGCACATTGCAGGACACGCCGGTAAGAAGTTGCCAACATGGCTTTCTGCCCATTTAAAATGAATAATAATAATATTAATAAACCCAAATAAAAATGATAGTAGTTGTGTAGCTTGTGCTGTTTACCATGAGTAATAAATTATTTATCTAGCACATTTCACAATAGCTGGAGTTGTAACTAAGCACTTTCCATATGGTGTAATATTAATTAGCAGGAAATTAGAACATAAATTAAAACACAAACACATAAACAATAGATACCAGCAGCAGAACAGTGACAGTCTTATGTTGATTCGAAAGCTAAAGAATAAAAATGCGCTTCAAATGGGTTTTACAAGTGGACAGAGAGGGGGCTTGCCTAATATTTAATGGGAGGTCAGTCTATAGGAAAGGACTGGCAACAGAAAAGGCAAAATCCAGCTGCTTAAAATAAAAGAAGCTGGACCGAATAACAGCACTGATTTGCCAATCGAATTTAAAATCACTTTCCAGTTTAAAAAACAAGTTCCAAGCCTGTTTTGTCCTCTGAAGCTTCCCACTGTCTACCTCAGTACAGCTGCTGTACCAGGTAGAGTCATAGTAAGGCTCTCGATGGACCAGTGGTAGAAAGCCAGCGGCAGCTTCCTGTCCAGGTTGTACTTCCTGAGAACCCTCAGGAAGCGCAAACGCTGCTGGGCCTTCTTTATCAGTTGAACCGCCTTTCAGGGCAAGAGAAAATGGATTGAGGGACTTTTTTCCAGTGACCACTTTGATCTTAATATTTGTTAAGAACCTTAATTGCGTATGAAATATGCATCCATGTTTGCTTTTACAGTGCACTCACGGTGGTGCTGGGGATAGACTCCCTGCAAGGTGATGAGCCCAACAAACAGGTGTTCACCGTCATCAGAAACATCCCGCATCCCGACTACAACGGCGATCAAAATGACATCATGCTCCTAAAGGTGAGGATAGAGATGTGTTAAATCACATTGTCTCTTTATTTGCTCCCCACAAAAAACCCTGAAAGAATTTTCCGTTTGACACATCTCAGCTCAACGCCAGCGCCAGACTAACTGAGGCGGTGCAGCTGATCACTCCCAAAAGAAGGCGCGTGGGAAGACGCAACAGGTGCATAACGGCCGGCTGGGGGGACATCGGCGATAACCAAACCTTGCCGGACACTCTTCAAGAGGTCAACGTTACCCTGCTTTCGCAACGCACGTGTCGCAGACGATGGGGCTTGGTCCCCATCGTCGGGAGCATGGTGTGCGGCACCGGGTCCCGCATCTTTCAAGGCTTTTGCTCGGTACGATCTCAATCTTAGGGAACCACTGTGATGTCAAACTAAAAGCTAAGCACAGTTGCGGTGTTGTTGGACGAACAGATTAGAGTAAGATAACAGGTTGGTTATCAGAGACAGATTCTATTAATTGATACAGAAATAAATACACTAAGGATGATTGGGGACGAAGCTGGTAAGGTACTTTTGGGCGAATTCCAGTGTCGGCCAATAGATGGCAGAACATTGTATTATACTGTGTATATTTGACAGAAGAAGAGTGAAAAACAGGAAGTATTTCAAGCGCAGCCGAGTTTTTGCTCAAAATGAATTTGATGTCTGTAATCCGGCTTTTTACACCTACAAAAAGTGAAATTTTTTGGTTCGTTTCAAAATGTACTGATGCATATTGTAAGATGATTAATTTGTTGGTTTGTATCATTTCTAAAGGGCGTTCAAAGACCTTAAAACAAGAAAACGTATTTAACTAACTGGCCCATTTTTGTGTCCATCTACTTGTGTGTGACATGTTCAGGGTGATTCAGGTGGTCCGTTGATCTGTGACGGCGAGACCGCAGGCGTGGTGTCGTTCTCCGGGCGACGATGCGGGAACCCCAGGACCCCTGACGTCTACACGCGCGTCTCATCCTTCACCGACTGGATTTCCAGCGTTTTGAACAGCAATTCGAAAAATGAACATTGAGATGTGTGACATCATCGCCTCCAGTCACGCAACTAATTTGTAAGTGCTGAGGTTGTGAAGGCATGTTAATTATCCATCCAGCCATTATCTGTACCGCTTCTCCTCATTCGGGTGTCACTGATTTTGCCGTGGAATATTTATTTGCGATGCTTCAGACTGGCCATTCCACAGCTTGACTTTTCACGACTTTAACGGGAACACTGAGACAAAAACGAAATTCTAAATACATTTAGAAACTATTTCTTTGACGAGCATCGACAAAAAAGTCTTTTCAAAGCCAGTAATAAAGGATTGAATGTGAAACATAATCAACAAGTGCACATATACTATATGTTTGAACCACCAAACTCAAAGATTTTTTTTTCCAAAATGTGTTGCAACATGTAATATTGCTGCTCCATTGGCCTGCCCCACAATAACATTGCCTCTAATAAATATTCCACATAAGCAGTATCGATAGTCTGTCCATCTGTCTGTCCATCTACATGTAAATCTGTTATGTAATTTTTGATCAGGTGGAAATACTCCATTTTCAAAACAAATGCAGTATGAATGCATTAGATTATTTTAATTCCATTTATAGTTAGTCAATATTTATCATGATATTCTTTGTAAATGTGCATTATATGCAGTATAGTTCGCATGTCAAAATGGATCTGACTCCCCAGCAAATCAGTACCGATAATGTTCGAAAAGCTCTTCTGGCATACATTGATATCGCTCACGTCTTCAAAACAGGTCCCCTGGAAAAAATATAAATAAATCACACTGAGCCAGTTCAGGTGGGTAGGGGAGTTGCTCCAGCTGGGCGTTGTTCTTCTTAGCCAGGAATTGTCAGATGCGCTGGACATTTTGAGGAGATACGTTGTCATGGTGAAGCAGCCACAAGTTGCACTGCCTCGTCTCGCGCATTGAACAAAGCAAACGTGCAGGATATCTTCTAAAACATCTCGGTTGAAAGCCCATCCCACATTGAAGCTGATAACTCGTATTGTGGGTTTGAAATATATTATTTGCTTTCGCTATCCAGGAACTGTCCAGATACATCTTGTCAGTATGGTAATTATTTAGGGACGGAAATACATTTGAATAAAGGTATCCAACACTGTTTTGTTATGTTAAAATGTACATAATTAGACATGAAATTGGGGCTATATCATTCATCGCACAAAAAAGTTTCAAGGACTCACACTCAAAAACAAAATTCTGCCTAGGTTAAAAACTTAAACAATAAATTTGCATTTTTTACATAATAAATTTGTATTTTACCTAAAAGAGTGAATGACATAACTTAGTATTTGCAACTTCTTCTAATAATGACTTATGGACATAGTAGGAAGTAGGATCTCATTATTACAACTTCGTATCTTATAGTTATGACATTATTGTTTTTAATATTTCAGGCATTTAGGGGAAACACAACCCAAAATTCCGACTCCATTCGTTTTCTTACGTCAAAATCCAAAACAGTACCTACCCTGTCTGCTGAGCAGGCCCACCGAACTCCACCGCCTACATTTACCGGCGTCCATTGCGCTTGCCAAAGTCTTCTCGCGCTGTTCGCGACCAAACAGCATGCTGGGAAACGTAGTCCTTTCCCGCCATCTCCCGCTTTTCGCGCAGCATTCGCGAGATTTCCTCGAGTCCGGTTCCGTGTGGAGAATTTTTTTTTCTTTGGCAGAAGAACCGAACCGATATGAAATCCGCGTACAGGTGAAGGCAGACGTAAGGCTCGTCGGCGTACAATCAGTCTGTGCTTGTCGAGTGTCAGTGGAACTTCAGAGGGGCGGATGTAGCTTCTAGCCGCCCCCCCCCTGCCTCCCTGGAACATCTGCATTGAGGTGGCGCTCGGACAAGCGAGGGAAACTGGTAATATGGCACGTCAGAAACTAATTATGACCTTACATGTTGGATGTAAGCCAGCACAGGTGTGTCGGCGCCTTCTGTAGCCTTCGTGTCATCGCATTTGATACGTAGGTTGTTGGGTTTTCCCCCCCCTCTCCATTCGCACGACTGTGTCATTTTCCCAACACTAGCTGTCGTTCGGCACGGCTAGCGGACCGAACAAGAGCTTGTTAGTTTCAAAACGTTACTTAGCGGTGAGCTAACTGGTTGTGAGCCGTGCCAGACGGCGTCGCCCGCATACATGCACAAAATCACTTCCATTGCGGGCGACGTAAATACACGGAAAGTGGTTCAGGGGGAAGCGATGCCATTGGCTGAGGGCAGCTGTCGATCTCCGCGCATTAGGATGACGTCAGTCGTTGGCGCAACTGGCCTCAGATGTTTCGACATATGTTCCACATGCTCTATGTCACTTGCCATTTGTTACTAATAACAAGATCGCCTTTTCCTTTTCTAGCTTGTAACCATCAGATTTGTGGAGGCATGTCAAAGAAAAGAGGCAGGTATGTTCATACTAAGATAATATTAGGTTTGCATGCATCAGTTTTTACAAATGAAGATGCAGCAATCAATCAAATGTTTCTTAATGATCATAATTGTTTTGGTCTTAAATTGTAATATATTGTAACACGTTACACCAGTGGCATTTATTAAAATTCACAATTTGTTTGCCAGCATTATTCTACTTACCTTCTACACAGGGTGGCAAGGCCGGAGAAGTGAGAAGTGCAATTCTCTCACACCCCTGTGTTCCAACAAATCAAACAACCTTCGGCAATGCATAACTTGGAGTGGCAATGTTTTGCTCGACCTTCTGTTCAGTGTCAAGGTCCTCTTAGTACAGATTTCTCTTGTTTTGGTTGTGAATGCCGAGATGGAATTCTGCAACTGATCAGTACAATGGTTAGTTGGGATAGTTAGGGATACTTGTCCGCCCCAAAACCCTGAAATTCCCAGACTTTTTAAAACTAAATATATCTATGTACAAACAATAGGTAAAGCATGTCAAATTAAACTATTGCCCATGGGCTCTATTTACTGAAAGCTGTGTGCTAATATTTTTTTTTTACTTAATAATGCACCACAATTCTGCACCATGGCAAACTACAAGCAACGTAATAAACATTTTAAAAATTAATACCCATAATGCAAGCTTTAAAATGCTTGTAAAGGCTGATGGCGCTCCTGTTACAGATGCCATCACAATGTAAATAAAATAGTTGCCTCTATGTCAAAGGACATCCTTCAAGTGCAATAACACACTTGTACTTGTCAGGAAGCGAAGCAGCGGTGAGCTGAGCGACGCCGGGAGCCCCGACCCCAACTGCATCCTGGGCGTGCGCATTCAGCACAACTGGCGTGAGAAGGGCAACCAGAGCAAATGGAAAGGCACCGTGCTAGACAGACTCGGCGTCAACCCGTCGCTCTTCATGGTCAAGTACGACGGCTTCGATTGCGTCTACGGCATCGAGCTGTTCAAGGATGAGCGCGTGTCCAACCTGCAGGTCCTCTCTGAAAGTGTTGGTATGTCCACAAAAATGCAAGCGCATTTAAAAAAACTTGTCATTTCTCCATTTGGAAATTCGAAAAACATCAGCACCTGTCACCAGTTTCTTAATTAACACAAAATTGTGTGGACATATCTGTCACAACAAAATGACGGAAAAAGTAAGCAAGCACCTGAAAGTTGGATAGTTATAGCTAACACAACAAGCTCCTACCAGAGTTATTGGCCCTCAATAGCAAGCCGCTATCCCTCAAAAAGTGATGCTTCATTTTATTTTTTTGCCTTTGGCATCTAATGTAACTCATTGATTATTCAAAAGGTTTCCCTCAGAATCCGGAATGCAAGGGCTTGTTCATCACTGCTGAAAGCTTTAATTCTTCATCGTGCTCTTATTATTACAGTGGTTGTACCTCGAGTTGTACATGATTTGGTGCATTCATCTTGTGCATTTTTTTTTGTGCGCAGTAAACAACAGGATCAAAATCCCAACGGGGGCCGAAGAACTGGTGGGCAAAGCCGTGGAGCATCTCTTTGAAAAGGAGGACGGCGAGAAGAACGAGTGGCGAGGGATGGTGCTCTCCAGAGCGCCAATTATGACCAATTGGTATTATATCACCTATGAAAAGGACCCGGTTCTTTATATGTACCAACTATGGGACGACTACGCTGACGGGGACCTTAGGATTCTGCCCGAAGCGGGTGCGTAACAGCGTGTCCTTGACGGCCATTTTAAATGTCTCCGGGCTGCCCATTCGAAAGTGTGTCACGTTGCACCATCTGACACGCATTCCATACAAGTCACAAGCACTATGAGCACGTCTACACTTTTGCTGAAAAGTATCGAGTTCATATATGCTTTGTGCATGAATGACCAACTGCACTCAAATAACTATAATACCTACAGTGTACATTTATAAAACATATGACATAACTCTCACATACCAAAGTAATCAGTAAGAATAGTCAGCAGCATTATGTCGGAAAATAACGACAGTAATAACTACAGTATATGCACATGCATTTTATTGTAATGGATTATTTTGAATTGTTCTGTTCATTGCTATTGTACAGGAAGTGGCTAGCTTTAATAACTCATTAATAAATCATTAATAACTAATCTGAGGGGCGATCAGATTAATCTTGACACATACCCTGTGGCGGGACTTTTTCTTTTGACTCTGGATTATTTCAAATGATCCTGTTTATTATTATTGTCATATATTATTATTGTCATTTATTTTTATTGCGAAAGGTGGCAATTCTCAAGAGTAACTCTAAAGTATTGAATAGCAGTCTCCCCTCATCATATCATAATTCACGTCATCTTGATTTTTTTTCTTTCCTGTGTAATCTAATTTTATATTACATTTTGCTATATTGCAGTATTTTTCCACACTGACAAATTTCAGACTCCCATAGCAATAAGCTTGAGCCAGCCTTTAAATGCAGAGATACTATTGTAGACATGAGCATTGTGACCCCAAGTGGACAAAAATAATACCTGACACAAGTATTTTTTTGTATTGGCATTATCCATCCATCCATTATCCAAACCACTTCTCCTCACACTGTATATGAAGAAAGCTTTAAAATCTACTCTATACATAACACATAAATCGATTGTTGCTCCTTCACGAAATTTCATCTATCATCTGCTGAATGTAAGTAACTCCTGCGATAAATATTTGACAGAGACGTCTCCCCCTTTCAATTTTGTTCAGAAAACAAGCACCTGTTGCCCGCTGACAGGAAACCTGGCGAAGAGACTGAAAGTCTGGTGGGCAAACAGGTGGAGTACGTGACTGACAAAGGTGTGAAGAGGACTGGCCTGGTCATCTACCAGGTCCCTGCCAAGCCCTCTGTCTACTATATTAAATATGACGATGACTTTCATATCCATGTCTATGACCTGGTCAAAACCACCTAAGAGGAGAGAGTGAGAGAGCAGCGCACTCCATCCCTCCCTTACTCATACTTCAAATCTCTTCTTTAAAGCCGTGGCAGAGTAGTCAACGCTTTCTAAATCATATACGGTCTGTTCTTTTTTTTTCTTTGTATGTTTGCACAGCACAGCTGTTGCGTTCGCTCTACTCGCCGTCTCCGCAATTCCGAGTCAAATAGGCAATTTTGCTGACACCAAGTTGGGATACAGCCCATTCCACATTGGCATTAAGTGGATTAACAGGGAGTTAAATTCATTTTTTTTTGTGCAATTATATAACTTACTTAAAAAGTCGGGATGAGTGGAATATCGCACAAGTGCTTTATAAGACATTTAGAGTTTAGCCTCCAGTTGGCTATGTAATAAAGTGTGTCATTATCGCAGGGTATCTGTTGCTTTATCCACAGTGCTTTCTTTGTACTGCTTGGATGGGTGGATTTTGCTTGCTTCCCAATGACACTATCACACAAAGTAAAAAAAAAAAAAAATCAAGTGCCTTCAGGCTCACCATATTTTTATTTTTTTTGCAATACCGGACATATCTCAGAGCAGGGGTTGGGGAACTAAATATTAAAAACAAATACAACCTCATAAAAATCTTTAACCCACTTGTTTATAAAATGTGATCATTAACAGTTTTTTTTTTTTCATAATTAATAATAAGGATAAAAGGTTCCCCCACCTGCGTCTTGGAGATCGAGTATGAAGGCTTCTAATTGTGTTACATTCAAGAGACTCCTCAATAGGCAACTTGCACACAAGCTTGCAGTCAAGTGTCCTGGTTCTTGGTGTGTTTGGCAGAAAAGAAAAAGAAAAAAGATGCAGTCTGAAAATCTTTCAATACAAAATCACCAGTGGTCGTATAATCTCTGTTGATATTGTCAGGAGCACTTTATTGTACGTTTATATGTTTAGATTAGTCCCAACCAGCTCAATAAGAGACTTCATTTACAGGCATGATGGTTTAAAAAACAAACGAAAAAAAAAACAATGCAGCACTTTCAGTATTTAATGTGTACAAGTTATGTGAAATTGTTGTGAATATTTCAGCCAAACAATAAACAGGTAGCTCACACCAATTCTGGTTCTAGTTGTGTGATTTCTCAGTGTACTGTTCACCCGACTCAGAGGCGGAGACATGCCGGGCACTTCTTAAAAAATAAAAGAAGCACCTCAGACGCATTACTAAAATCCTTCTCAATTGCTTAAATGGATAGATATATTTAAAAAACAGACAGTGGCATCAATAGCGGTAATTAACTCAGTCACTACCAGCAGAGTAAAAAAAAAAAAATGGATCTTTGACATCTTTAGCCGTCAATGGCAGTGAATGAGTTTACCTGAAATATAATTTAAAATGGAAAAATGAGATGAGCCCCATTTTTTGGGCGACAATTCATCTTTGCAGTTTACTTCGAGTGTCTAGAGACTCATTTTAGAAGTTTGGACATGTGTTTCTTTCGAGCAAAAAGCTTTGACCAACTCTCGCTTTTCCTGTATGTGTAGATATGAAAGCAGATAATGATTGTGGAGCAAGGAGCGGTTGCAAAACCTGTTTTGAAAGTGTGAGACTCTCTTTACCTGAGCAATTTTTCCGATCATCGAAACTTGTCATGTTAAGTAACAGACGCTCGCCAGCCAAACAGTTGACACTTAAAGACATTCAAATAACAAGACAAAACATTTTGTTTACAATTGTGCCAGCAACATACCAATTTGGCAAGAGCAAAAAGCTGAATGATCTTCAACTGATTTATTTTTGTAAACTTTTTATGCGGTACTTCCTAGTGTATGCACAGTAAATCCGAAAAATATTAAGATTACTTTTAACATTTTGTTCGTTTCAAAATATAAACTCAAAATTTTGGAAAAAAATTTAATGTACGCAAATTAACCCACGTGATGTACGTTCATCAATTATAATTGCCTTTGCAAAAAATCTATAAAAAAAAAAAAAAAAAAAAAAAAAAAGCATACTTTTGGAAAGTGGAAGGATACCGAAAAGGCAAATGATTTGTGCAAGAGACACAAACTGAGCAGTTGGTTGTTTATTTAAAAACGTTATATTATCGCATTATGTACAATACCACAAGCCACATCTCAAAGTGAACAACTTGTTGGACGTTTGTTCTATTGAACACGGGTGGGGAAGCTTTTTCCTATTAGGGGCAAATTTGAGTCCGGCAAATGGACGATGTGATTCCTTCTGAGCTCTTATTTGCATTTATAATTGCACGGCTATGTTGTCATAAAACGTGGCCTACCTGCCCTTCCCCACCTTTGCTCAATAGCTAACAACTCTGGACGACATGTCAGTCAAGTGCAAAGTGACAAAGACTTTTTGATAACAACAATCAGCTTGCCCCCAGAGGTGTTACTGTTCACTTGGCGAGGTCTTTAACGTATTGGAAGCCCCGAGTGGAATATTCGCTTGCTTTTCTTGGCGCCTCAGACAGCGCTGCTATGGACGACCGCACCCCTGCGATAGAATGAAACAAAAATCAGCAGATGACATATGTGGAATCAACGAGAAACTAAAGAGTTCAACCAAAAAGATATGATGACTAATTGAAATTTACCAGGCTGCTCCATGCGACACCACACTGTCACATAGTGACATTTTCTACGTACTGCTACAACTAATAAGTAGACTTCCGTTAGCATTTGCAAATTATGTTTAATTATGCACAGGGCTCATCCTGGACTGAGCTGAAAGACCCTTTCAATAAACTTATTAGTACTTTTAATCTCCAGTAGACTTGAGTAATGTAATCAAAAGAGCATCAAACACCTGCAGCTCGGGTTCTGACCAGAACAAAGATCAGATCATATTAGTCCAGTCCAAAAGGCTTTACAATGGCTTTCAATTGGCTGCAGACTAGATTTTGAAATTCTGGTCCTGGTCTTTAATGGTTTGGGTCTTGAATACATAAAGAAATGCTGATTTGATACAGTGAACCCAGTAAGGCTCTGAGATCTGCAGACTTGTGTCAGTTATTTCAAAGTAAACACGGTGATGCTGCATTTAGTGGTTATGCTGCACGCAAATAAAATAAGATGCGAATCGAAGTGAAGTCATTTTTTTTTCCTTTAGTAATTTTCAAACCTATTTTTATTTCTTTACATTTAATTTTGTTTTTAGGTTTTCTGTTAATGTGTTAAAATGTTGTGATTCTTATGTTTTAGTAATTTTGTCAAGGTACTGTTACTCACCAGAATTCCAGGCCTGCACGGGAGAGAATTCAACCTTGGGTAATGCTGGAAGCTGAGCCTGAAGAGACAACCAAATAGATTACGCTCAATTCAAATTCCATCTCGTGACATTAAAGTTCATACGTCCTCAATTTATGTCATCCATAGTTTTGCCTCATCCATGGCGTATAATGAACTAGTTAAGGTGGTGGAGTAAGAATACGAAGTTACATGAAAAGGGCAGTCAAAACATTTGCCAAGGTGCCGGAACTGAAGGGGGTCCTCAAGAGACAGCTGACATTGCCTCATATCGGTGACGAAACAATGGCACCGCTTTAAACAGCACAACAATATGTTGAGAATCCCCCTGCCATCATTGGGATCCTTACCAGCTATTGCTGGCTGGCGTACGGGTCACTGAGACCGATGGCTTATATTAGTCCCTAATCAATGACATGTTTACTTGGGTGTGTTTAACATTTTGTACATTTCATTTGATTTCTACTTATTTTTACAAGGAATGTGAAAAATTCTTCCACTGTTGAGAGTTAAGTTGTGTGTGCTCCATTTTGTATAATGTTTTAAAATATTTTTGAGTTGTGTTTTAACTAAAATGTTTACGATAATTACATCATAACTACTGCTTTACGGTTCCGATTTACGTACGAAATACGTCGCTGCCGTAGGATTAGAAATATGTCGTAAAACGAGTACCCCTGTAAAAGGTGTCAAAATATGGTGTCACTTAATACCTCCAAGCCAAAGTACTTCATCCACTCCTCCACTGCAGGCGGTACGGCCGCTCCGGCCCGCTCCAGAGCCTCGGAACCCTGTTCGCTGGTGCCCAGGAGCCCGGAGTCATAGGCGATGTAAAGCGCCCCTCCTGCAACGGTCACCTTCGTCGCCAGTCTGGGAATTAAATTGGAATAAAGACTTAAGCACACTTCAGCGCCAACACGTCAACTTCAATGAATTAACGTATTAGTAATGCAGCATTACTTCAATCTGTCTTTCGATTGTTTTTGCTAACTGGAGTGCATTAGCTCGTTTATGCAGGACGTCAGGAAGAGCCCAATACAGAACATAGCAAGAATGTGTTCAACCGATTTAAGATTGACAATCAACTACAGCAAAATAGTGCTAGCGTCGCCTGTTAGGACTAGCTAGCTAGCTAGCTGGTTGCACGTCGCAGTTTTGAGTTCTGCAGCGGCAACAAACTACTGCGCACAAGAAGAGGAACACTTACTTGATGACAGGGAAAAGCTTAGCAGCCATGGTCCACGAAAGAACGCTTTCCTTTCAAACCAACGGCGATGCTTGGTTCAAGAAGTGCACCAAAAACAGACTGGGATTGAAGGACACACTGTTGACTGTCCGTTCAATAAAGTTTCATTCAAACTGGAACAGTTTGTGGCAGGTGTCGTAAATATGACAGTTATCCAATTTAAATTTTTCTCTTTTTAACCCGATGCAATGAAAACAAATATTTGTAAACACGTTCGTTTAAGATATTTCTCAAATAAAATGACAGATTTTTTTGCCTCGTTTACTCTTAATTGGCACTGTCGGACAATGCATAAGTAGAGCGTAGTGCAAACGTGATAGAGTTATGTCAAAACAACAGAACGTAATCAGTCTGTGGGCGTGATTTGTATGTTGTGACGTCATATAGGGTCGTACGACGTGGACTGTCACTTGTTTTTTTTTGTTTTTGTTTTTTTTTACTGCCCCATTAGTGGTGCATTTTAGAATGACCTTGAAAATTATACACTGTGCAAAACAAAATACAGGATTACATTGGCTGGGAACCATATCACTCCTTTCGAATTTAAAGACAGTTATTAATTTGTATGTTTTATTGGGAAAGTTGTACAAAAAGCATGAATTATTTTTTATTTATTTCAGGTCTCTTCGTTTAATATCAAAAGTGTAAATCAATAATTGCTATTCATTCAGAAATATTTCAAGAGTAAGTGTAAATCAATAATTGCTATTCATTCAGAAATATTTCAAGAGTAAGTCTCACGTGTACTCTTGTTTGAAATGTGAATTATAATTATCTTTTGAAAAACTATAATTCTTTACATTTTATATATATATATATATATATATATATATATATATATATATAAATATATATATATATATATATATATATAAATATATATATATATATATATATATATATATATATAAATATAATTTATAATGATGATTGGTATACTTTATTCTTTGTTTTGATGTCCTGGTTTTGATGTCCTGTATGTATGTAAAAATGTAAAACATTGGAATAATTGGACTGGCTGGATTTTGTATGAGATTTGTCAATAAATAAATAAATAAATAAAGTTGGCGTGGTTGTCACGGTTCCGTATCCCAGCTGAAGCATTCCCACTTGCAGGTGTAACATAAATAAAACACACATTCATTGATTTTAGTTTGCGATTAGTTCACCAATAGATAATTCACCAACAGCATCGTAAATTAAAAACTCCGAGTGAATTGTACAAACCCTCGGTATCGACAACAAGTTCTGGCACGCGCTTGTGTTAAGTAAGAACACTTTTGGATAATGACAATAAAAACAAACAAACAAGATAACCATCAAGGCTTTTTTTAAAAACAGATTTTAGTTTGATAGCGAGCTTCTTCCATCAGTCGATTGACCATATTTGAAGAATAAGGGCAGACTGACCTCAATGTTCAATGTGCACAACACACCCACTTTTTTTGCACATGCCAAGAGGGGAGGCGTCACATAAAACCTGCCCTGGATTTACGACTCACTTCTCGTGCAAGGTAATTCACTTCGCTGGGTGTTTTTACTTACCGACTTAATCTAAATTCTAATTAGTTTACAACATGAAAACGTTGACCAAAGTCTTGCTCGCAAGTGTTGCTGCGGCTTTGCTCGCTTTCAAGTGGAACGCGCCCACGTTTGATGCGGGTAAGTTGGATCTCTTGCGCACACTTTCACTAAAATAAATAAATAAATGCATAAATATATTGTTGTTTACTGGAATGAAACGTGGGGACTTTTAATCGATGTAATTGATGTAATGTCATTATCACTCATGTGCAGTATAAAACATAGGAATTTTGATTTGGTGCCATTTATGAAGAAAAAAAAAGTAGGTGTGTATTTTTGCAAATTTTTGTGGTTTAAAGTCAATGTTACAAAACACTTTTAGAAATAGAATGCAAATAGTGGATGCATTGCTCTCCCTAGTATTAATGCAAATAAATGTGGTTACTAATGTTCATTACAGTATTAGTTATTTTATAAACCATGGTTCAATATATTTTACAAGTCTTTTGGGGAAGAATTCTTTATAACATAACTTATATCAAGAAAAGTGACGTACAGTGCTGTGTCTGGCTGCAACAACACAGGTGGGAGGTACAAAGTTGCAAGTCTTCATTCACGGCCGGCACCGGTTTTGAATCAAAAGCAAGAGATTTTGGCTTAAGCCACGCTGATCTCTTTGCGTTTCTGGCCACATTCCTGCTCCATACATCCATGTTTGTGTTGGACACTTTGTTGAATGCAAAGTTTAACGCCTAGCAATGTTAGAAAAATGCTTGTTGCAATCCGTGGAAATATTTACAATGTTTTTTTTGTAGTTCACCACAACTACGTAACGCAGGTTTGTGAAATATATATCTTCGATAGTTGTCGCGGTGTGAATGTAGGAATCTTTGATGACTTTCACCATGCTAACCGCTATCGAGCCTTGAGGATGAAGTTAGTGCTGTTATCTAAAATAAGACAAGTCGTCAACTGTTTTGGGTCATTCGATGAAACAGTCCGCTTGTTTGCGCACAGGTGTTGAGAGATGTTTGACTGGTTGAGAACATTTTTAACAATGGTATTATGATTGATATTGTAAAACTAAGTCAAAAATTATATGAAATTATGCTTGTATTAGGCAAAGGATTTGTAATAAGTGTTTAAAAGAAAACAAATTAAAAAAAAAAATCTTGGCGACCCTCCGCCCCACAGATTTGACATGGTTCAAAAACATTTGCGGCTAAAATTTAGCTATAACACGTACACGAAATGCCAATTTGTGAACTGTGTAAACACTAAAAAATGTACGTTAATAGGGGAAAATACTTCATTTGAACAAACATCAAGCAAATGTCGCCATCATAAAAACTTGTGCAGGTAATGCTTTAAAGCACAGGTGTCAAACTCTGGCCCGTGGGCCAAATTTGGTCCGCACTGTATCTATATTTGGCCCGCAAGGCTATACTAAATGACTACTATACCATTTTACATTCTATATAATAATTGCAAAATTCAAAACTAAACATTTGATTGGATTAATAAAACCACTTCTAATAAAAAAAAAAAATCAATAAAAAAATCTGCATTTATATTGTTTTTAAAAAATGAAATGCTGGCCAGCGGCTTCGTTCAAGTTTTACTTTTCGACCCATTGTGTATTTGAGTTTGACACCGCAGCTTTAAAGTAACATTCCTTACTATCACACAAGTGTCAAAAGAAGGTAACCAAAACAACCAAACAAAAACATTGACTTCCACGCCAAACATGCACGCTGTGTTCATGGCGTCTCTGATCCAACAGTGAGAGGAGACTCCGATTTTTTTTTTTTTTTTTTGCTGCCCGTTTGTCTATAACCGCTACAAACAACAAGGCACATATAGGAATAGTTATGATTGTATTATTGTCGCGTTAGCGTTGGGTACTATTTTTATACACATTATTAACCACCCGATTAATTAATGAGAAAGGACAAATATTATTTAATTATATTAGTGTACATTTCTATAAAGTACTGTGAAATAACGTACTACGGTGGATCCACTCTGGGCCCCTCCAGCAGCAATTACTGTACATCCTCCTCCGATGTATTTCTGGGTATAAAGGCAAGCCACAGAGTACAGAACACTCAACAGCAGATCTGTGTTTGGAGAACTGCGTGACGCGAGCATAACTTTAACGTTTTCCCCTGCGGAAGAGTTTGTGAAGAGAGGTACAAAGTTAGTGTGTAATCGCACATTATTTGACATGCTTGTGACTCAGACCGCACAAGATGGATTTAAAATGTGGCTTTCCGAGCATTTAAATGAAACCGTGGGAGGTTGTCATGGGAACATGGAAGGTGAGTTACAAAATGAGGTTGAGAGCGAGCGCCAGAGTCCAGACCGCATGAAAATACAGCAAGACTAATTTAACAAGCCATTGAGAGCCGTGCTAATTGGAGATGAGATCATCGAATTCATTAAAAGATCAAAGTTTGTTTTTTTTTTCATAGAAAAGGGACTGACTTCCCTGAATTCATTTTTGAAAATGGCATGCGTATAATTAAGGAGAAAAATGTTTCTTTTGACGCAATCAAATAAAAAAAATATTTGAAATAAAAAAAAAAAGCAAAAATAAAGACAGTTTGCAAATTAAATAAATTAATAAATAATGGATTGAAAAAAAAAAGGTACCAATTATTTCCAAATGTAAAATTGCTGGTTTGCGTGATTCCCCTTTCATGAAGGTTTAGTTGCAAGTTTTAAAGTTTAGTTTACGACTTCTGAACTTTTGTTTGCGAATAAACGTCAATGTTGTTGGTGGGTTTGCTGCCGAACAATGTTAGAAGCCTTTTCATTGGTCAGCTTACAATAAAACAATCACATTAATAGATCTTATTAAATATTTGCATATTTAAACATTTATATTTGATAATTATCAGGCATTGAATCGCTACTTACAAATTTGTATTTCAGAATGTGAAAAAGGACATGAAGAGAACATTCATTTTTATTTGTAAACAAAAGCAGCACTTTTTTTTTTGTCTGGTTTGCACATTTTTTTGTTTAAATTTCCAACCCATTTGTAGTTTGATTGTGTAAAAATAAACAAATCTCTCCATAGAGCGGAAAAAAAAAAACCTGTGCACTTTGTTGTTTAGCATCATCCTGCCTCTCAAGTCAAATACCTTGACCTTGAGATTACAATAAGTGCTGTTTTCGCATTACGAATATGATTAGCTAGATATGGGACGCAGTCCCGGTTGCAGTTACCGCTCTCACTTCTTACAATATTGGTGTCAAACGACTATTTTTATGACCTCTGCCCAGGACTAGTTGTTGCGGAGGTTGCGTCAGTACTGTAACACACGCGGAGCGACCGGTTCTTGTGTAAAAGATTGCTGCAATTCCCCTTTATACAGTCATCAACATTGGTCGTCTTTGCCCCAAAAAGAGAAGTTGTACAGAGAAGATACACACTTCAAACACTTTGTAAAGTATTCCTTAGAGCAGGGGTGGGCAAACTTTTGGATTGGCGGGCCACAATGGGTTCTAAAATTTGACATAGGGGCCGGACCAGGAGCAGTTAGATGGAGTGTTTTGGTAACCTCACCTCATCTGAGAAAAAAAATACATTTAATTTGAAATGAAAATGAACAAAAGCATTACAACAATATATGTCTTTGAAAAACCACAGTATTTCGAAAATAAAACATAAACAAGGGTTATTCATTTATTTTTTTTCCAGTTCGGCGGGCCGGATTAAAACGTTTAACGGGCCGCATGTGTCCCCCGGGCCGTAGTTTGCCCACACCTGCCTTAGCGCTTGTCTTGATGTTCTCACGTCACGAAATAGGAGACTATTATTTAACGTCCGACTATTATTTAACAACAAGCTAACTCCCTCACACCATTCTCCAAACAAGAAGCTATCTATATAGCTCCAGTCTTGTGGAAGCCCACTAGCATAATGCTAACATAGAATGTAAAATGTCAGAAACTGATTTAGCAGAGTTTAGTAAAAAAATAAATAAATAAAATAATAATCTGTGCAGCACTTGATTATTTGAAAAGAGAACCTTGAACCTTAGAAATGTGAGGCAGATGTACTCACCATTTGTTCGCCATGGTGTCCTTTTCCGTAAAATTAAAAAGAAATAATCCATGAGTCGGTCAAGATTATTTTTGCTGCTCTCTATGTACCCGTTGTTACCTAAAACAGCATCACCTACAGAAACGCATGAACAGCATTTTGGTTCTCTGGGCAGTATTAAAGGGGATCTTAAATGCGCGATGACATCGTACTTTTCACTGCTACCCCAACTAAAAAGATGAAAAAAAATATTGTATATTTTATGAGGCTTTACAACATTTGCACTGTGCTCAACTGACTCAGACTTCTTGATGGAAATGATTTGGTTTTCTTTCAGAATCTCTCCGAGGTGCCAGGGTCTTGGTGACCGGGGCTAGCACCGGTATTGGTGAACAGATGGCTTATCACTACGCCAAGTTCGGCGCCCAGATCATCATTACGGCCAGGAGGGAGAAAATCTTACAGCAGGTGAGTTCAAAGGATTTTTTTTTTTTTTTTTTTAAAGGGACGATGAGTTTGCACATCCGTCAACCGTCATTCTGTGGCCACTAGGTGGCGGAAAAGTGCCTGCAAATGGGAGCTCAGAAGGCCTTGTACATAGCAGCAGACATGAGCAGTGACTCCGACCCGGAGACGGTTGTAAATTTCGCTCTGGACCAGCTCAACGGTCTGGACTACCTCGTTCTCAACCACATTGGATCAAGCCCCTTCAGCATGTGGGAGGGGGATGTACACCACCTCGGGTGGCTGATGAAGGTAACGGATGACATTGCGACAACAAACTAAAACAAATCTATGATTTAACGTTGCAGAGATTTTAATAACAATTGTGAAATGGCGACATCCTTGCGTATGTTTCCGTGTCCCTCCAAAAGGTCAACTTCTTGAGTTACGCTCAGATGAGCTGGAAAGCTCTCCCCGCCCTTGAGCAAAGTAAAGGCTCACTCGTGGTTGTTTCGTCTGTTTTAGGTAAGTTCACAACCTCCCGTGTAGAAACACCAATGATGACTAGCGCCGAATGATTTAAGGATTAATAACTGTATTATAATTTTTCTGACTTGGTTTTCATTTGCGATTTTCTTCACAATGTACAGTGACATTCACAAAAATGACAGAAAATGGCATTATAGCATTAAAAACAATAAAAGCTGTGGCTGGAATAATGGAAGGACACTAAAGAGGTTTTCTCTCTCAAGTTTTTGAAAAACACTTTCTGTCAAGTATCATTTTGTATTTATGTGTAATTGTGTATATAAAAAAGCATTTTTTTTAAACTCCAAAATGTTTTACATTTCGTACTAATGTACATGTTCTTTGGACATAAATGTCAGGTGATATGTCAATAAAATCATTGTCCCTTAGCAAAGCTAAATTAATTCAAATATACCATTTTGAGACTTATTATTGTGTAGATCTCACAACTCAATACGATGTGGCGCAAAATATTACTGATGAGATTATAATTTTTTTAATATACGTTTGACATCGAACCTCTTCGTCACGATGACGTCAGCCGTTTACGTGTTCCGGTCTGAGAGCACCTGCTAAATTGCTAATGTAGCCGTCGTCCCAAAACGATAAATCATTGAGCCATACTGACCACCTCAAAGTCACGATTGTAACTTATTTGAACATGACTATTGATGATTCCTCAACAGGTAAACTGACCAGCCCCTTTGTAGCTCCCTACACGTCAACCAAATTTGCCTTGAATGGTTTCTTCGGGGCTCTTACTCACGAGCTGGTTATGAAGAGCAGCAACGTATCGATCACGACGTGCACACTGGGCCTCATTGACACGGACTCCGCCATGGAGAAAGTCAAGTAAGTCTGCAGTGGGAGCACGTTCACTGGGACAAGCATGTTATTGCACAAAGCAGGAGCGCATGTAACAACTAACTGTCTTCGCCGTTCAGATTAAATCCACTGAATGTTTAGAGCGCAACGATAGAAATTGAGTTTCTAGTTTCACTCAGGTGTACGAAAAATACACATCTCAAGACAAATCAAATACTTTGAAACACTATAATTGTGGACCGAAACTCCTTTTGGACCAAAATATGTTTTCTTAATTAGTAAATTATTAAAAGGTGCAAATGTATAGATTCAAGTATGGTTCCATTGTATAAACAGACATTGGAGTTTAATTGTTCTACACTTTCAAATTGCCATAAGAACTGTTGCAACATTTAAATAAATTATTTCAACAGATCTTTGAACTCAAGTATGCTCACTATAGTATTACACATTGTAAAATTATATAATTATTTAAACAATGTGTATATATATATATAAATGACTGTTTATAGAAGTTCATATAATTAACTTTTTTACAGTTATACAAATTTTGTAACTGTTGTGTGTAATGATCATAATTGTAATTGAATCTCAATCAACTGCACACTCTACCAGTCGTGTCGAGTTGACAAAGCAGCATCATGCACTGACGGAACTATTCCGACATAATATTTTAGCAGAATTGCGGCCTGATTTCTCTGCATTTTCTTACATTTCGACCCCAAAAGAACCATTTCACAAATAAGCACCTGAATTAACACTTAAACAGACATCATTACAGTGACTTAATTCATCCTATCATCCATGGATCCGCCGTGGTTAAATGCAGTGATTTTTTTATTGTGTGTGTTTGTACAAGGGACGTCAGTCACGTACCAGCCTATCCAGCCAGTGAAGCGGCGTTGAACATCATCAAGACAGGAGCCACCAGACAGCGGGAGCTCTTCTACCCTTGGTACACCTACATCGTGACCCTTTTTAGAGACTTCTTCCCCGATACCAGGGACTACATGATACAAAAGTCGTACAATTATCAGCCATAAACATGTTAGGGCCACAATTGCCCTCACTTCCAGTGGTAGCTTAAGAATTTTAAAAACTTGATATTGAAGATGCGTTGTATATGTTACTGTTTTGTCTTTGATTTGATGCATTCTGCGATCCAATTCTTTTGAAATGTTCGCCTTGTTACTACATCCCTCACTTGCACGTTGCGAAATACTTTATACACAGTTCAACTATGTCCTCATTCAGCTTTTCACAGAGATACAGTGACAAAATGTTCGAGCCGATGTGGCATGTTGAGGCCTGCTGCCTGAGAGGCAAGTTGGTAAAATGTCTTGTAAAGGAGAAGGAGGTCCTTCTTGTTACTGACTACAAAAAATTTAAACGTTTTAAGAAAGAGTTGCAATAAGAACATTGCCAATTGAACTATACTCACTTTTTATCTCTTGTTCGTTACAATTCCTACAGAGTCAACCATGTGAAATATAAGGCTTAAACACTGATTAACAGAGTTGTTGAAATGAAAGTTAAAATATGTCCAGATTTAAACAAGATGTAGAATTACAATTCAATACTCTGTTGCCGTCAAATAAATTTAAAACAAACAACATGTCTATGATGTCGAATGTCTTTTCAAGATTTCTTTCTCAGAGAGTCCTTTAGTTCTTGTTCATGCATGATACAGATTTTTTTTTAATATTTTGTTTTTTTTTAATCACTTGTGTACATATGCGTTAAAAGTGTCCGTATAAAATTGACAGCAGTACATTAGTAAATAAATATGAATTTCTTTTTCATTATTTATTGAAAGGTGGATACCGACCATTTTCTCGACGTTGAGTTAATTTTTGTGAAAGTTTGAATAGAAATGGAGCATTTTAGCGCAGTTCAAGTCTATAGGTGCCTCGCTGTCGCCATCTCGTGGTCAACAGGAGAAATGCAGTCAGTAACAACTTGCGGGCATCTAAAACATTTGAAACGTTCCCTCACTCGTTCCAAACAACAGACTCGACAGTATTACAATTTTGTTGTTTCGATATTAAAACTAAACTCAATATTTTTAATTTCGGTTTTGAATCTTAATATCCAACGACCAAAAGAGACAGCACTGATGTTCTTTTTCTTGCAAAATCCTGCCGAACGTGGTGGAAAATAATCACATGATTTGCACAAGTATAGCATCGAACCGAACAACAGACAACATTTCTCGATTGCTAAATGCTCTTCTCGTAAATATGCAATAAAAAATCAGCTGTCACAATTTGTGACCTCAGGTTTTAAGTAGTTAGGGTTTTTGAACTAGGGTTAGTGTTTCAAGACCTACCCACGAATGTAAAAAGCAATGAGATCATCTGTTGAGAGTTGCTTAAACTGATATCCAATCAAGTTTCCATTTTGTAAACAAGTGCCTTAAAATGACAAAATAAATAATTAAATATTCATTCATACTATGAACAATTTAGAGCAGACGTAAGCAAGCCACGGTGCTGCCCATATAAAGTATTCCGGAAAAAACTGCCAAAAGACATTGCAGGTTAAAAGACTTCCGTGAATTTAAAATTGCATCTGAATTACAATTCAAAACTAATAAGAATTGAACACAATCTGAGGCGTCAAGAAGTGTGCCTTGTAAGTGTACCTTTGTTGTCCACATGAGGGCAGTAGTGCCAAACTGGTGAAATATTCCACTTCAACCAGCAGATGCACATTTTCTAGAACTACAAAGGCACTCTCCGTCTCACACACGCACACAAAAAATCATAACGTCTTTAATGTTGACGCCATGAAAAAAAAAAAAACAGATTCACTAAACATCCAAGTTCGAAAACCTCCCTGGTCCCATCAGTTTCCTCCTCCTCCATCCGTGAATCGTTCAAATCTCGATTTTGTCATTGCGAATGCTGGCCTCGGTAGTGATTGCATCATCTCAGACTTCCAGCAGAGCGAGCCTTTCTCACCGGGTTGCTTTTGTGTCTTTGTTCGCCTCTTCCAAAGGCACCACGGGCATCCTGTGAAGCTGTTGGCTCAATCCGTCCTGGTGGTCTTTGCTTTATTGTCCCACATGCTCGAAGTTGTGACCATGTTGATAGAGGGAACCCCCCCCACCCCCTCCACGACCCCCAATAAACTAGCAGCTAATCTTCGAGTACTGTATGCGCGAAGTGAGCGGTCATTGCGAAAAAAAAAAAAAAAAAAAAGTAGGGATATATTCAGATTTTTTTTTTTTTTTTAAAGGTTTCACTCACTGTTCCTTAAAAAAATTAAATCCCTGCTATATTGTTTCTGTCTGAATCAATCTTTAGGCTACTGGGGTGACTGGACATGGAATGTGGGTGAAATAAATCCTTCAAGTATTAAAATGCTCGAAAACAAATACGTAATACCCTTTCGAAATAATTCACTTGATGTTTGCAAACTATCGAATGACTCCCTAAGTATACTTGCACACCCCGAAATTAAATCGCTTTGCGAACTTGTAAACAAACGCAATGGTGACACCTAACGGTCAATTTGGTGACTTACATTTACATGTACATGAAATAGCTCCAAGCATTGTGATCATTTTGTAAATTGTTTTTTTTACAGTATGCTTACTGTAATTCCAAAGGAGAGCCACAGAACAGTAAAAAAAATAATAATAATAAATGATCAGCAGTTTTAATCGTCAGGCCAATTAATAGTTTTGGCCCTAATCTTGAGTGTCACATGACAAACTCCGCATATTTACCACCTAAATTCTAATAATTGCACTGTGAAATTTTATTCCCAGCAGGCTATTCTCTTCATTTCGCCGCAATTCTCTTGGCTACACAGTGCACGTATGTAAACGTTGGATTTGATTGTCCAATCAGATTCAATGTAATCTTCCCAGGACCTTCCGAATCAGTAGTGCTGGCCCATGTAACCTTAACCGTATTAGCAACGGGACTGTTTCTCGCACCAATCAGATTTCAAATTCACTTCAGTCCTCAAAACACAAATCCGTCCACACACATGCATTTAATAGTCAGCATCTCTGGTGAGTGTGATGTTTTTATTTCGATTAATATCGATTCTCAAGTGCTCCGGATGATGTAGCTGCAAGCGATTTTGTTGTGTTTTGGTCTAGTATTGATGCTTTCTACAATTCCATGATTATATGATAGGGGTTGTATTAAAAGGTGGATTATGGGTAAATCCCAGCGAAGATCTCACTGGTTAAAATGGGTAAACAGCATCCTACCCTCCAGTGAGGAAAATAAGCCTCTTCTGCAGCAATATTCGAGTGGATATGAAAGATAGGGAATAGTTATCAAACGCATGTTCTCTTTGTCCTTATCTTGACACGCTTGATGATTTG
The DNA here is from genome assembly GCF_059441095.1 of Idiotropiscis lumnitzeri. Taxonomy (NCBI): domain Eukaryota; kingdom Metazoa; phylum Chordata; class Actinopteri; order Syngnathiformes; family Syngnathidae; genus Idiotropiscis; species Idiotropiscis lumnitzeri. The sequence goes on from NC_142403.1 coordinate 13,495,622, forward strand.
AGAGGATTGTGGAGATGGCATAATCCCTCTTCAGATACTAAAAAAAAATCGTCTCGCTCGTTCTCTGTCACAAATACGGAGGACAGGGAGGAGTTGTGGGGTAAGAGAGCTGACATGGCCTCGGAGAAGAGCCAGAAACACCTGCAACAGATTAGTGTCCCTAATGCAAGATAATAAATCCTCTCGCCGTTCTCCAGCATCGCCATCTCCTCCCTGCACAGATTGCTGAGGACAGGACACGGAAATATGTTGGAATTGGGTTGTGGGGTGCTCATATTTACTCTCCGCTGTAAATAGAGCTTGACTTGCAGCATGGATTTGTGTCCGACATGACCGTCAAACATTTTTCATTATTGCTCCCTACAGGCATGGCTGGAGCCGTCGGCCTCGTTACTGTCAGTGTTGGGCAAGTTATTTCCGAAATGTAACATATCATAAATTACTACAATTTTCAATACCGTTCATCCTGTTCAGGGTCATGGGGAACGTGAGCCTATCCCAGCTGACTACAGGCGAAAAAAAACAGACTATACTGTGGACTGACTGCCAGTTAATCACATGACACTTATATAGACGGACAAGCATTGACACTGACACTGCCCCTGAGTGGCAACTGAGGACATTGCGAAAGTCAGGTGATTACGGGGGCTGTTACGATAACATAGTGGTGCCTTGAGATACGATTGACAATATGTCGATTTGACCTGTGAGTGCAAACTCGAGATTGGACACTTTACACAGGCGAATCACTAGTGATGGGTGAATGAAGCTTCAAATCTGCTTCATGAACCAGTTGTAGTTGTTTTGGACTCCAGTAGATGGCACTCTCTGTTCAACATTGGGCTGAAAGTACACTGACTTTGCCATTTTTTTTAAACCTTTTATTTAAACCAACAGTGCCATCTAGAGGACTCCAAAATACAACAACTGGTTCATGAAGCAAATATGAAGCTTCATTTTCCCATCACTACGAATCACACCCCGTCTATTTAACCCAACCATATAGCTTGGGCTTTCAGTCCACAAGCTTAATGCTAATGCTAATTAGCATCCATGCTGCATCGCAATAACCTTTACGCAATGGATTGAACACAAATGGTGCAGCAACACTTTAGACGGACAACATAGGAGTACTCAAGATGTTATTTATCCTCTACGAAGAATGACTGATGCGTCAATTGTCTTGTTGCAAAGTGACTTGAGTTCACTACAGCGCTCATATCTAAATTTTTTTTCCTTGCAAGTCGAAGCAAATTGTCTGAATGACGGCTCGTATTTCCAAAAACGGTCACTTGTATCTTTAGGCACTAAACATGAATGCACAGTTGGAGTAAAAGATAAGCTATGCTTAAAATAAAAACGGTATTTATTCAAATAATGTAATTGTTAAGAATTAAAAAAATAAGATCAGTCGTTAGAAAAAAATATATACTAAAAGGTATTGAACAACGTTTTGGTCATATTACAATTATTCATTATATGGTGTTGAATCAACTCTTAATATAAATTAAAAAAACAAAACATTTGGCATTAATGCAACTAATAGACACTGTCATTGATTTAAAAAACTAACCAAGCATATGAATTCTGACTTCCTTAAAGTCTAATATACATTCATCACCTTTTCAAGCCCAATCCTGCCATTGATCTGCGCCATTGTGTACGGTGATTAATTTTGAAAAGAATGTTAATCTCCCTGCATAACGAGCTTGCGCATGACCTCTGAAAAGTTTTCACAAAACATTGAGCTATGATAACAAAGGGCGAGAGTGAGCAAGAGGGACGAGGCGGGAGCGGGGCGGGCGAGGCGGGGGCGGGGTCATGTCGGAAACCTGTGAAAGGGAGCGTCAGTGTGAATAAAAAGTGTGGGTGTGAAGGGGTGGCCGAGGTGGCCCCTGACCTCCTTCCCCCAGGTCCATTCACAGCGGCACAATGGTTGACACCTGTGTCCTTTCACCAGCATCGCTATTATTATTTACATCAGTCGCTCGGGATGAGGGAGTGGAAACGGAACGAAGCCAGAGGTGCTTTCAAGTGCGCTACACACCAGCCTCATTGCGACTCTGCCGCCGTCAATCCAGGCTGTCGGCCCATCTCGCTTTCTCTCAACCGTTTTTTCCAAACACAAATGCATCTCAGGGGAAATGTTTAAAACATGACGTTCAATGTTGCCCACTTGGCATCTATTGCAGCCTGGTCATCCTGGGCCTTGGGGGGGGGGTTAATTCCCCCAATTGTGGTCCCTTCTCAAGGTTTCTTATTTTTCCATTTTTTTTTTTTTAGTTGTTCCTGGCCCTCCTTGGAGTTAAGATCGGGGCATGTCATCTGTGAGCATGTGAAACCCTTTGAGAGTTGTCATCCAATCAGAATTCAGCGAGCTGGTGTTGCCAGGCAGGTTTCACAATAGCTGTAGCTAGCGAGCACTATTCGTCCGAGGCCTTCAGAATCGTGCAGGCATCTACACTGTCAATGGGCTTTCAGAGTTGATAGTCGCGATAGCCAATCAGATCACAAGTTGGATACTGTGAGCCTTCTGGCGGGCCTCACGCACAAGGTGAAGAACGCGTCTTGTGATTGGCTACTCACTCGTGAGGGGGCAGCGCTATGCAGAATCAACACACCCGGAAGTCGTAACTGGTGACCATTCGAAAATCTAAATTATATTCTTGCTTTTTTAAACCACGTGAGCCGAAAAGTGTGGATTTAATTGCAGATACACTTGCGAGGCCATTTTCAAGATGGACCTTTCGAGAGAAGCTACGTCGTCCAACACTCAGTCAGTACTGCGTAATTGTGTTTCTGTTTATTATTTGTCCAGACGTGGTGTCATAAATCACATTATTATGAGGGGGATTTATTCAAGTCGCCCTAAGTAGGACTTCACAGAAGGCCGACGCTGCTCGCTACAATTGGAAAGTTATGTTTTTCGAAGCTTTTTCTGTTGCTTGAGGCTTCACAATGAAGGCCATTCATCGGCATCGTTCTGCACGCTGCGCACAGCAGAAACATCCACGGCCAGACAAATGAACAAATTCAGCACTCGATTTATTTATTTTTTCCCATGCTATCCGTTATCAATAGCGAGTGCGATTCGTCGACAAAAATGAAAATGAGGCCTCTATGTTCTTGCCGTGATTTCATTGGCAAAGGTGCTGCGAAGCAGAGTCACCACAAACATGGGCGGCAGGCTGAATTCTTCTTTTTCCTTTTTTTTTTTGTTTCATTGGAGGGGAGTCCAATTAACAAAGGATAAGAAGTGAACCGTAAACACCCTCAACAAACCCACCAGAACAAGAGCTCTCTCTCTCTCCGGCTCTCTCTCTCTCTCTCTCTCTCTCCTCCACCCTCCCGTTGCTGACCCTCTCCCACCCCCTGCCCTCCCCCCTCGCTCACTCTCTCTTCCACTTTGCTCACAAAAGGACGGCTCAGAGCTTACAAAGTGCCAATTAACACTGAATGTTTGGCCCTCGCACCTCCCTCTCTGAACTGCTGACAGCTCTGGTGTTTGGGTTAATACTAAAGGCCTGCAAAGAATTATAATTCTCCTCCTTGCCCCACCCCCCCTCCCTCCTCGCCCCTCTCCTATCCTTTTATTTGCTTTCCAATGGGGTGGTTTTACAGTTCAATGAACAGTCAAAGGGTGATATAAAATGACTTTCCAAAGAATTTCATTTGGGGATAAGCGGGGCTGTGTAGCATCGGGGCAACAAGGGGCAGCGTTGGCAAAAAAAAAATAATAAAAAAATAAAAAGTCTCTGTGCGTGTGTGTGTGTGTGTGTGTGTGCTCACCCCAACGAGAAGACCCAGAAAAGATCATCATCATATTCAGTATTCATTCTGTCTTCTATCTTTTGATAAGAATAAATGTTCCTTTTTGTTCCGCCAAATGCCACCATTCCCATGAGGAGCAAAGTCACATATTCACATGCACTCCCTGCTACTGGCTTGTCCCATCCGGGATGAAGATAGCAGCTCAGGTCATTTATCACAAGCGAGGCTGATGGCCCGGCCGTGCTTGTTTTTCTCCCGCCAATAAATCAGATCCTGGAATAAAAGGGCGGCCAATCAGATGAGGTGAGAGGGTTAAACTGGGAGAGAAACGCAGCCCGCCGGACGGTTTTAGGGAGCTTCTGCCGCCACTCAATCGCATGGCCCATCCGGGCCCGCCTCGGCAATTTATGACCTCTTGGGAGCAGGTCTAGACTGTCGTCTTTCTTTACTTGGCGATGAGTCGCCACATTAAACGGGGTTATTCCGAGGGACGCATCAATCCAGCATGCGTCGAATGTGATATGACAGTGGGAAAACAATGGACGACTGCTATTTAAAGGGCAAGTTCAACATTTGGGAGATATGTCTACCGTCGGTGATATTAGCCTAGCTTAGCATTAGGGCTGGAAATACCTCAGGGGTAGTCGAGTGAAACGAGCCACAAAAACAATAACAGTTACCTGACCAGCCCTTTACAATGAGATGATCTGCTGTAAATCATTTTTGCCTTTGTGTCGCGCTAAGATAACATTGTCCGTGTCTTATATTTAACAGAGTAATTCAATCTTTGGGGATACACGTGCTCTGTCAAGAATTTCACTTCATCCCTTAGCGGGCCAGAAACAGCTCAAAAGTCATCCGAGCTTGGCTGTACTTTTTGCATCGATGAGATGATTGTAATTTCTTTTAGCATCAAGCCAAGCTAACATACCAGAAGTGTTCTATGAGGACTCTTGAAGTCCAATTTACGACAAAATTCTCTCTGATTTTCTTTTTGTCAACAACAATGGAATTAAGTTTCATTTCATTGTATATTATCGATTAAATACATACTTCCTCTACAGAGCTCAGTAGACCATTTTCGTGATAGATGAACAAGCAGAGAGACTTCTATATTACTTGGTTTAAATACTGAAAATCAAGTTGATAAATTGGACAATTAAGAATGAACTACGCTGATTTCGAGGTCATAGTATCAATCAATTCAATTCAATAATTGGGCTGGGTTGAATTTTTTTTCTTTAACTCATTCACTACCAGCCAAGTAAAAAAAAAAAAGGAAAAAAAAGGACCTTTGACGTCTTTAGCCGTCAATGGCAGTCAATGAGTAAATCAATTTTAATCGATTTTCCTTTTCATAGGCCGATATCAATTCATAAAACCATTTATCAATACTTTTATTATGTCTTTTTCCCCATAAATTGACATGACTTCACATGTCACGACGCCAAAGTAGTGCATCGAAACAAAATGGCGGAAGCCGCAAAGTCAACGCCAACAAGCATGAGGGCAGATGTATTTATTGTTTTGATTAGGTCATGATAAATAAAACGGACATGATTAATGGAAGTGCATTGCTTCAAAAGTAAATATTCACTTTTTACATCAAGCGGTTGGTACTAATTGCAGCATTGGTTCTTCTGAGAATGCCTTTCATACAAAGAGTCAAATTTGTACTGCGTGACATCCTTGATTGAATCGAAAATCAAACAAAGTGACTCATGAATCGAAAACCGAATCAAATGGGGCCCTATTGTATCAAATCGATCTTGGAAATGT